>NC_133180.1:74387500-74407500 GCF_049306965.1 Danio rerio | reverse complement strand
GAAACTGCGTGATTGGGCCCGATTTCCGATCACGTGATCAGATCTGGACATCCCTAGTTTATGTGTGTGTGTCTGTCCTGACCAGGACTCCCTGGTAGAAGAAATACTGTATCTCAAAGGCACATTCCTGGTTAAATAAATAAATAAATGAATAAATAAATACATACTCGTATCTTCAGCTTAAAGTGACATTTAAAGGCTTAACTAGGTTAATTAGGTTAAGTTAGGGTAATTAATTAAATGATTGTATAGCAGTGATTTGTTCTGTAGACATTTGAAAAAAAAATTGCTTAAGAGAGCTAATAATTTTGACCATAAAATTGTGTAAAAATATTAAAAACTGCATTTATTCTAGCCAAAATAAAACAAGTAAGACTTTCTCCTGAAGAAAAAAACATTATAGGAAATACTGTGAAAAATTCCTTGCTCTGCTAAACATCATTTGGGAAATATTTGAAAATAAAAATCACAGGAGGGCGAATAATTGGAGACTATTGAATAATTGTGACTTCAACTCTATATGTGTGTGTGTGTATGTGTGTGTATTGGGGACATGTTCCTCTTAGTGTCTATAACAGTACCAGACCTGGCAGTTCTCACAGTAGCTCATCACACACTCAGAAAGAGTCTGAAGCTCTTCACGCTCAGCTGTTTTCCTTCACTCTCAGCCTGAGGTTATCTTCCCTTCTCTCCATCAATCTGTCCGTGCCTCCCTCAGCCTGTGCACGGTTTAGTGTTTGCTGACCTCTATCATTCTTTCAATCAGTCTGTCTTGTGCTTTAAAGCAAAGTCTATTTATCCTCTTTCATATCACGCCATTTGTTTTCACTTCCTCAATCCGTCTTCCTTGTCCACACATCCAGCTCATCAATCTGTTCTCCTGTCCTCCCTCCGTCCACCTGCGGAAACTTGCTGTTTTCCTGCTCACCTTTTCACTTTTTGGTAGTTTTACCTGGCTGTGAGCTATAGGGTTGCCAAATGTATAGTTTCAACATTGATATTGCAATGTGCGAATCCTCAAGTCACATTTCAATGGATCATGGCTGACCAGACACTGCAGTTCAGAACATTATGGATAAGGCTGAACAATATATCCTTAGAGCAGGGGTGTCAAACTTAATTCCTGGAGGGTCGAAGCCCTGCACAGTTTAGTTCCAACCCTGCTCCAACACACTTACCTGTAGGTTTCAAACAAGCCTGAAGGACTCAATTAGTTTGATCAGGTGTGTTTAATTAGGGTTGGAACTAAACTGTGCAGAGCTGCGGCCCTTTTGGAACTGAGTTTGACACCTGTGCTTTAGAGCATGGGTCTCAAAGTTAATTCATGGAGGGCCGCAGCTCTGCACAGTTTCACTCTAACCCAATTAAACACAACTGATGCAATTAATCAAGGTGTTCGAGACTTTTTTTGAACACCTTGATTAGTTAAGGTTTGGCAGCCTTTATTATGCTATATTGAATGGTCAGGGGTTACTGTATCCTAATTAAAAGTTTACCCTCAATTTCCTAATTATATATGGGAAATATACTCAGTTAAAATAGTTGGGTTAAAAATACGGTCCCACTTTATATTAAGTGTCCTTAACTACTATGTACTTGCATTAAAAAAATAAATACAATGTACTTACTGTGTTCATGATGTATTTGAGAACACTTGTGGTGCTTTTGAGTTGGGATAGGGTTTGGGTTATGGACAGGTTTGGTGGTGTGGGTAGGTTCAAGGGTGGGTTAAGGTGTAAGGGATGGTCAACAGTGTATTTACAAATGTAATTACAGAAGTTAATTACAGATGTAATTTCATACAGGTTTTTAATCAAGCATAAGTACACAATAATGTATTTACACAATGAGTACATTGTAACAAACTATTAACTCCTGTGTAAGTACATATTAGTTAAGGCCACTTAATATAAAGTGGGACAAAAAATACCACAATAGATAACCCAACTATAGGTTATTATAGCATCTTCCCAACTATGGGTTATTTTAACCAAGTGCATCGAGTTATTTTGATTAAATGTAATTTTTTCCCCCATTCTTTTATTACTATTGCTACTATTAGTACTACTATTAATGTCATAATCATGGCTGTTTAAATAAATAACATAGTTTTCACAAATACTCAAAAAGCTTTATTTCCATTATATTTTTAGTTCCAGACGCAGCGTTTTTATCCATTTAATTAAGATCAGCTATGAAGTGCACGTTTGTATCATCAATAATTAAGATTGCAGGTGAAACTGATAAAAACATGACACAACGAGGTAATTTGATAACAAAAAAAGCAAACTTGAGCTTGAGCCTAAATAAACGTTATAATGCCAAAACAGCATTACGCACGCATATTAATAAAGCTGTTCTGTGTCAGTTAAATCAGTTGACTGTTAAAATTTTTTAATATTTTAACCCAGCTGGTTGAGTTATTAAATAAATAGCCCAATAAAAGTTCAAAATAACCCAACAAAGCACCAAATATTGAACCCAACTGGTGAGTTATTAATAAACAACCCAATAAAGGTAAAAAATAACCCAACGAAGCATCAAATATTTTTAACTCAACCACTGGGTTAAATAAATAACTCAACGTTTGTAAGTGTATGGTTGAAGAAAAAAATGATAGGATTTTTGTTTAAAACATTTTTCAAGTTAAGCTTTATTTTTTTTTTATATTTGATTTTTATTTTGACATTTCAGCAACACAGAGCAATAAAAAAAGCAACTACAACTATAAAGAAAGGCCAAAAAAAGAAAACAAAACAAATGAAAGAAAAAAAAAGATTTGAAAAACCACTATTACATCAATTATACCATTTTCATACATTAACATTAGCCCCTTTCACACTTACAGACTTTTCCGGAATATTACCGGCAATTTTCAGAAAAAATAATAATAATAATAATTTTTACTTTATATTGCAGAAAAACAAAACATTGATATGTCAGTTTTTTTCTAGTATCGTGCAGCCCTACTAGGAGCCATACACTAATGAGGGGGTAATCAGAGAGGATTTTGGGGGTGTCCTGCTGGCTGAATCGGCCCTTCTCATTGGCCCCAGGCTTCTCAGGGACCCGAGTGTGGTGGAAACAGCACAGACTTATTAAACTCCCCTCAAGGGGCCAGAGCTTCACACACACACACAGTCTCAGTCCCACAGAGAGAGAAGAATTCCTTTGTCAGCTGACCTCTGATCTGGCCGTCTTTCCTGTGGATCAGCAAGTCTTAATGCGATTGTCTTGACTGCTCAAAGACCTGCCCTTCCTTAACCTGGGTGGGGGGGCTGACTTTTTTGTTGTTATTGTCAAATACATGCAAAAATAAGTAACACACAATTCTGCTTTTTACAACCAACAACAAGTGACCATAATAAAGTAAAGTTGAAGAACTGTGATTTTGCCCACATGAGAATTTCTTTTTCAAATATTTTCCTGATGACGTTTAACAGAGCAAAACATTTTTCACAGTATTTTCTAAAATGTTTTTTTTTTCTCCTGGAGAAAGTCTTATTTGTTTTATTTTGGCTCAAATAAAAGCAGTTTTTAGTAGTTTTGTAATTCTGTTTAAACCTTTAATTAATAGAAAATTGTAGAGAATTGACTGGAAGTCATGGTGAGCAGAGAGAGAGTATGGATCTGCAAAGGACCTCGAGCTCGAGGGAAGCAACTTGGTGCTATACGTCGACTAATCACAAGGCTATTGGCACTGACTGTTTAAAATTTTTTAAATACCATTTTAAAGTCAATATTATTAGCCCTCTTAAGTCTTTTCCCCCCCAATAGTCTACAGAACAAACTACTGTTACACAATGACTTTCCTAATTACCCTAACTTGCCTAGTTAACCTAATTAACCTTTAATTAACCTAAGCTAAGCCTTTAAATATCACCTTTTGAACTGGAATGATATACAAGTAATGTGTACTATTAGAGTAAACTATTAGAGTAGAATAATGCAAAATGTGATAGGGAACATTTGATTCTGTTACTAATTGGTGTTTAACCTATTGTTAAACATCATTCATTCATTCATTCATTTTCTTGTCGGCTTAGTCCCTTTATTAATCCAGGGTCGCCACAGCGAAATAAACCGCCAACTTATCCAGCTAATTTTTAGACAGCAGATGCCCTTCCAGCCACAACCCATCTCTGGGAAACATCCACACACACATTCACACACACACTCATACACCACAGACAGTTTAGCTTACCCAATTCACCTGTACCACATGTCTTTGGACTGTGGGGGAACCAGAGCACCCAGTGGAAACCCACGTGAATGCAGTGTGAACATGCAAACTCCACACAGAAACACCAACTGAGCCGAGGTTTGAACCAGCGACCTTCTTGCTGTGAGGTGACAGCACTACCTACTGCGCCACTGCCTTGCCCAGTTTAACATCAGTAGACTTGAAAATACCTTAACAGAGCTGACAGTAACAGTCAATAATTAGACAATTAGAACTGACAGTACCAGGGTTGACAAAAACTGTTGACAGTAATAGAGATGACAGTAACAGAGTTGACAACTAGGGTTGACGGTAGTAGGGACAAAAACAGTTGACCGTAATAGTTGACACTAATAGGGTTGACAATAGGTTTTGACAATAACAGAGTTGACAGTAACAGAATTGACAATCAGAGTTGACAAAAACAGAGTTGACACTTGGACTCGTTAGCAACAAGGTTGACCTACGGGTTGACAGTAACAGAGTTGAAAATTAGAGTTGACAAAAAGTGTTTGCAATAAAAATGTTGACAGTAATAGAGTTGACATTAGTAGCTGACAGAAACAGAGTTGACAATTAGAGTAGACTATAAGAGTTGACAATAATAGTTGACAGTTTGTGTTGTCAGTATTAGAGTTGACAAAAATAGTTGACAGTAACAGGGTTAACAGTAACAGAGTTGACAGTAATAGTTGACAATAACAGAGTAGAAAATTAGAGTTGACTAAAAGTGTTGACAATAAAAACGTTGACAGTAACAGTTAATAGCTGGAGTTGTCAGTAATAGTGTTGACAAAAACAGTTGACAGTAACAGAGTTGACAATTACAGTTAAGTTACAGTCGACAGTAACCGACAGAGTTGTTCAGCCATATAATCAAGAAGAATTGACAAAAACAGTTGATAGTAACAGTTGACAGTTAGAGTTGTCAGTAATAGCGTTGACAAAAACAGTTGATAGTAACAGAGTTGACAGTATTAGTTGACAATAACAGAGTTGACAGTTAGAGTTGTCAGTAATAGGGTTGACAAATACATTTGACAGTAACAGAGTTGACAATTAGAGTTGTCAGTTATAGAAATGACAATAAGTGTTGACATTAATAAAGTTGACAGTAACAGAGTTGACAATTAGAGTTGTGAGTAACATGGTTGAGAAAAAGAGTTGACAGTAATAGAGATGACTAACAGAGTTGACAATTAGAGTTGACAGTAATAGATGACAGTAACAGATTTGACAGAGTTGTCAGTGAGAGTTGACAAAAACAGTTGACAATAACAGAGTTAACAGTAACAGAGTTACCAGTAATAGTTGACCGTAACAGAGTTGAGAGTTAGAGTTGTCTAATAGTGTTGACAAAAATGGTTGACAGTAACAGAGTTGACCATTAGAGTTGACAGCAATAGTTGACAGTAACAGAATTGACAGTTAGAGTTAAGTAACAAGGTTGACAAAACAGTTGACAGTAATAGTTGACAATAACAGGGTTGAAAATTATAGTTGACAGTGTTGACAATAAAAATGTTGACAGTAATATTTGACAGTAACGGAGTTGAGTTGTAGTTGTCAGTAATAGTGTTGACAAAAACAGTTGACAATTAGAGTTAACAATTACAGACGACAGTAACCGATTTTAAGTCGATAAAAACAGTTGACAGTAACAGAGTTGACAGTTAGAGTTGTCAGTAAGAGGCTAATACAGTTGACAGTAACAGAGTTGACAGTAATACAGATGACTAATAGAGTTGACAATTATTGTTGACAGAGGGTTGATAATAACAGAATTGAGAAAAAACAGTGGACAGGGACAGTAACATGGTTGACAATGACAGAATTGACAATTTCCACCATTTTGAGCTTCAGCTCAAGATGCTAACCTTAAAGCAGACACCACATGGCACGTCTAAAATGGAATTTCATGTTTTTAAAAAGTGAATGAGAAATTCACTAAAAATCTCAAATCAAACTCAGCACAGAACACGTGTGCAAATATGAGCAGCAGCCTCTGTAGACACCTAGCCATACACATACGCACTAAAAAGCAATAACACAGTTTTATTTATGAGGCATGAACTGCCTGGAGTGAATGATACAGAGAACACCGGTCCAGTATCTTCACCATCTCAAATCCAGAACAAACCTGCCCTGGAGCAAAGCAACAGTGCAGCTTTAGTTACCATAGAGATGAAGACCTGTACAACCCATCCACCTTCATGACATTGAAAAATGTGTTTACTCAAAATAACATGCTCAGGTTGCCAATTAAACAGACATTTCTCTGACAGTAGCTGCTTTATTCAAAAGCCAGTGATATGGAGCCCTCTTCTCCAAACATGCGCCTCCTGTGACTATACGTTATATATTGTAACAGCATCGATATCACGTTGTGTGCATTCACAATAGGAAATGCCATGTTGAGTTGGGATTAGAACTGATTATTCATTCATTCATTCATTTTCCTTCAGCTTAGTCCCTTATTTATCAGGGGTCGCCACAGCGGAATGAACCACTAACTATTCCAGCATATTTTTTTTTACACAGTGGATGCCCTTCCAGCCACAACCCAGTACAGGGAAACACCCACACACTCACATTTACACACACTACGGCCAATTGTGCTTGCCGAATTACAGCGCAGGTGTTTGGACTGTGGGGGAAACCGGAGCACCCGGAGGAAACCCATGCCAACACGTCGAGAACAAGCAAACTCCACACAGAAACGGCAACTGACCCAGCCATCACTCAAAAACAATAGTATCTGGATGCAGCCTTTATGATGCAAGCTGAGATAGCATCGCTCAGAGATGCAACGTCAGACACAATGCACTCAGTGGAGCTAGTAACGTCACTGTGAAGGGTGGGATTAGGGGTGGGATTGGTGAGCTCATTAAAAAGCATTGGATACAGCTCAGATTGCATCTGCACCGATTCTGCAGCCAGACCCCTCTCCTTAAAATAGCGACCTACTTGCTGTACTTGCCCATAGAGGATTATAATCAATGAAATCATTATTGAAGGATTATCATATGCATGTGTTTTTAAAGGGATAGTTCACCCAAAATTAAACATTACAATGTTTATGAGTTTATTTTTTTGCCGTTGAAGACAAAAGAAGATATTTTAATAACTCATAAACATCTGAAACAAGTGAAGGGGTGAGTAAATTCAAGTTTTTGGGTGAACTATTCCTTTAAAGCCTGTGACTGTGTGGATATTTCAATATTTCAGAGTATAAAAAAACACAGCTACAAGAAATTATAATGTTTTAAACTTTAATAAAGGTTAAATTTATTGTATTATACAATGAATATGCAGTGTGTTACATTTGATTATTCAAGATATATGTATAACTGAATACTGTTAGACTTTCAAGAGAACTATGATCAACTTTTTTCTTTGCTGTATTGTATTTATATACAGCATGCTTGTAATTTTATTTATTATATTTTACTTATTAATATTTAGGAAAGCAAGTTTACTATTGTTAACTATAATAATCCTTCACTCCCTCACAAAATCATCCCAGTCAATCTAAAATGAAGGATTGTCAGTTAGTCAAAAATGATTTTTTTCGTTTTCTTCAATTGAGACATTACATCACTAACAGCACAACACTTGTTAAAAATTGTGAGATATCCTCTATTGAGAGGTTATTATTTTTATCATCTGGAAAGATTTCTGTGGGTCGATTTTATGCGTCTGTATGCTCAATCCCATCCCCTGACATACAAAGAATTAAAACCAAATGGGAGAAGGAGTTGGTTACTAATATTGATGAGGAAACATGGGATGATATTTGGTCTAATGCTAAGAAAATATCTGTTTGTACACGTACAAAGGAAATACAATATAAAATAATACACATACTTCATGTCTCCCCTAACCGCAGACATCTATTTAATCCTTCTAATTCACCTATGTGTTTAAAATGTAAAATTGATGTAGGTACTTTAACACATTGTATGTGGTCATGTAACAAGCTACAAAGATTCTGGTCCTTGGTGCTGGGGGAAATGGAAAAGATCTTTAACATGCCATTGGATTTAGACCCAGTTTTGTTGATTTTGGGTATACCTAATGGACGCATTCTTTCATCGGCTAATAAGAAATTGTATAATATACTGACTTTTGCTGCCAGAAAAAATATTTTGCTTAATTGGATTAGTGATAAATCTCCATCACTTAAAGGTTGGCACAAGATAATTTTTGAGTTGTTTCCTCTGGAACATCTTACCCATGTTTTACACAAAAAAACAGAACATTTTTTCAAAGTTTGGACTCCATACTTGGACTATTTGGAACCTAGTCTTTGCCCTATCATGCTGAAAGGAATATTGTAACTATTGTTTTCTGAAAAACATCAGGACAAGAACGTAGTTAAATTTCATATTAAAGCTACTTTAAAAAAAAACAAAAAACAAAAAAAAAAAAAAACGATATTGGTGTGAATTCTGGAGACAAAGCAATGCCACTAAGGGATTTTAAGGTATCTAATTGCAAGTTATTTACAGTTTAGACAGCTCAAACATTCGATTTACTCTAAGAATCGCCTTAAGCATTGTCTTTGCAACTGGAGGAGTGTTTTAAAAATACAAGGAAAGAGTTTACAGAGCTTAATTTACATACTGTATTTTATACATACAGTACACGCACAATTTATTTATTTTTTGCTCATTCAAACCAATTTAAAATGAGCTGAAGCAATAAAATTATTACAAAATTATTGATAATTATTATTATGTATGTTCAAACAACTTTATTAATAACTTAATTCTTTCATTTTGTACAAAACACAAATGGAACGTGTGGAATCCAGCATATTTTCAGTGTACAATGTACTTTACAATAAACATCTGTTCAGTGTTCCGTATGAATGACAAATTAATCGTGGTGCTTCTAATTATGTAATAGAAAGCAGGTGCAAACCTGTCAAAATACACTAATTTGAGGGTCAACAAAATGTGCAACCCTCATCATAATAAATCACCCAAAAACATTTTCTGAAGAATGTAGGAGGGAAAAAGCAGCCATTGACATCCACACACTATAACCACGTTGACATTTTTAGCATATCTGTGTGTTTAACAGACAATAAAAACTCAAACTCCGGTTTGTGGAAAAAAAAAACTATTAACAATTGTGTGTGAACTCTTTAAGTTGCTTTATAACATTTCCCTAGATCAGAAAATGCAAGTCTCTAAGCATGATGAATGATGGGATATGCTAAGCCTCAAATATGGTTATGCAGTGTTGATTGAGTGAGCATTATAAGGGTACTGAGGTTTAGCATCTGTCAGACCATCTTGTACACTTATTTCCAGCCACACTCACTCACTCTCAAGTGGCCAAGACCACAAGTGTGGTTAAATCACTCAACACACAGAGGATATGAGGCTCTTCCTGTTTCCCTATTTTCACCATAAATGTAAATCGGCAAACCATTCAAGCTATCAATACTAATTTGCTTATCATTTTCGTCTTCATGTATTGTCAATATTGACAATTTGGTAGGAACCAAGTAGCTTTACTCATCTAGGTTATGCAATGTATTTTTTATTTGTAAAAAAAATAATAATAATAAAAAAACTCAAAACAATAAATTAAAAATGGAAGGTGTAATGCTATGGTTTTAAAGTTAAGAGGTCAAGTATCTTCGAGTGGCAAAAAAAACTAAATCCAAACCATTTTATTTCTTTTTAATCCGCATGAAATGCTGTTACAACTTTGAAAGTCCAACTTAGTTGAAACATGCCGACCTAATTCTTAATATTGCAATTTTTTTCACAGGGAACTAAACTAGGGCTGAACGATATTGGGAAAATCAGATGCTGCGATTTATATTGCAACATGAATACATTTCAGCAGAATGTCTCTATTTGGAATAAAATCATTAACTTTGATTGCAATCTCAAAGGATAGATTGAGAAATTGAGCAAAGATAAACGTGAAGCAGTCAGGTATTAATTTACAGTAATACAATATATTATCATGATAGTTTGCCCCCCCCCGATAAAAAAAAAAAAAAAAACAGATATATTTAAAGAACCATCCATAATATCATGATCTGTAAATGAGGGGGAAAAAAAATAATAATAAAAAAAAAAAAATATATATATATATATATATATATATATATATATATATGCTATAAAACTCATTTCTTTTAACACTACACATTTCATAGAATTGAAACATTGATATGATCAATCCACCATTACAAGCACCACCTCATGCATAATGCCATTTTGTGATGCTCCTATTAATTGAATAAATCAAACTTAAAATGTAAACGCTGTACATTCTTCATTGCTGATCAACAATTCCAGCTCCACATTGCAGATGCTGCATGATGACCGGTGAAAGCACACATTGCAACATCAATGCTGAAATGATGCATTGGGCAGCCCTAGACTAAACTGCCATCCTTTAAATTACATGTATAAAACAAAGATTGTTTTAATTTGAATTTCCATTAAATTTAGCACACCTAAAGTAATTTAAACTGGGAAGGGAAAAAAAAAAAAAAAAAAAAAAAAACCATTTATACAACGCTAGTGTATTTAAACATACAAATATTCACATTTATGATAGACCCATTTCACAAAAGTTTAACTGTGATCAGCATCAAAAAAAAAAAAAAAAAAAAAAAAAAAAAAAAAAAAACACTTCAAATTAATCTGTTATAATCTATTAAAAAAAAAAAAAAAAAAAAAAAAAAAAAAAAAAAAAAAAAAAAAGTGTACTTAATAAACTCAGTTTTTGTTTCAGAACTTATCACCTCTCTCTTCAGGAAGCATGTAAATGTTTCTGAATCTCTCCAAGGCATTCCAAGTTTACCCGTTAATGACAACTTCTGCTGCCAAGAAGAGAAAACTTTTTTTTTTTTTCAACTAAACACTAGTTGTCAAGCATGAAATTCTCTCCACATATCTGTCAGGAGCAATCATTGAAGAACAGTCAATAAGATGCCTCTAAAGTGCACCATAGACTACTCACGTTAGACATTTAGGATTAACTACTGGAGATAACGTTCCTAATTTGCATACATTAACAACACTACAGCAAGTCTAAGGATTCAAACACCATTTTACCACAGTAATGCAACAGCCACCAAAGTCAAAGGTTTTCAAAAAAGTAGTAAAAAAAAGCTTTTATTAGTGCACTTCTGTACCAAAAATAAATGGTCAACACTTAAATAATGAATAAAAACAGTACAAGTCTGTGAATCACTTTTTTGCTCGCTTCCCTGGGGCTTTCTCAGTGGCTGCAGCTCCAGATTCACCGTCTTCTGCCTTCACAGCATTTTTCTTTCCTCCTTTCTTAGCCGCTGGTTCCTCTGCTCCCTCTTTTGATGCTTTAGCTTTGCTGGGTTTGGGCTTGGCTCCACCTTCCCCTGCAGCATTCTTCGCCTTTGGCTTCTTAGCAGGGGCCACCTTTGAGGCAGTGCCATTTTGCTCCGACGTCTTTGGCTTAGCATCCTGAAAGAAAGAGAAAGATAAAAAGGTGGATGCGCCGATTAAGGAGTTTCATGTTTGCTCATGTAGATAGTTTAGACAACTCACATCTGTGGTCTCCTTTTTCTTTGTGGGCTTCTCTTTGGTTGCTCCTTGAAAATAGGCAGTACAAAACACGACATGTTCATTGGAGAGGGGGGCGAGAGGAAGGGGGAAAAAAAAAAAAAAAAAAAAAAAAAAAAAAAAAGCCTTAGCCTATCACATTTCAATAAGATGACCATGCTTGGATTATTATTTTTTAATTTAAAAATTTACTTAGTTCAAAATTACATAATTGGCTCTTTTAAATAAAAATGTATAATTAAATGTTACATTATTATTATTATTATTATTATTATTATTATATAAATCTTATTTATTTAAATTTAATTTCATGGGATTAAAATGTACTAAAATTCACACATTTAATTTCTCATTTATAAAAAATTAAGTCCTCATTTATATACATTAAAAAAAATTTAAAATAAATTTCACTTAATTATCCAATTTCTTCAATTATTAATTTAACTTAATTCTTTCCATTTAAATTGATCAACTTTCAACTGTTCAAAAAGTTTACAACAGTGTGCACTTACAGACAGAAGAACAAGGAGATCTATAACACCCTACCTGAACTAATGGACAATGATTGGTTTGTTCCAAGAGCACACTCTGGTACGAGGTCAACATGCTGTACGATTTAAATGGATGTTTAATGGTTTAGATTCTTACCTCACCATTTCTTGCAGTTACAACATTTAAGTGTAATGTATTTATTTAGGCCATGTCAGCAACCAAGGCTATTTTCATGGCAGGAATATTTCAACAACAAATATACAAACAAACAAACAAACAAACAAATAAAATATATAGATGCGTTTTTCATGCATGATAAATTCTAAAATCTTTTCTGGTTTCACTGTTAAATATCCTTCAAAGAGTTAATTTCATAAAAAAAAAAAAGGCTTCAGGAGTCAGTAAAAGCAGGACAGTCCAGTAAAATGTGTTTTACAGTAAGAGGAGTTCTGCAGCACAAACACAGAGTAGGGTTACAAC
This sequence comes from Danio rerio, assembly GCF_049306965.1. Taxonomy (NCBI): domain Eukaryota; kingdom Metazoa; phylum Chordata; class Actinopteri; order Cypriniformes; family Danionidae; genus Danio; species Danio rerio. The sequence continues at coordinate 74,394,729 of NC_133180.1, read as the reverse complement.
ACTTAAGTTTTAAAAAGGGCCATTTTAACTTAAAAGCCCCAAAGATGCTAAAGCACAAAAAATAAATAAATAAAACTTACCAAAGGCTACCCAAATAAGACTTCAGTGGGCCACAACAACTTTACATGCATTTCACACAATAAATAAATGTCATTAAGATAATTTCATGAAGATGTAGCAAGTGTCTTACAGAACACAAAACCCTAGCTGAAACTTTAGTAACTTGCATTGCCAAGCACTTCTTTCAGACACTTACATTTTCAAATAATGTCAACCAAACATAGTAAATCCATAAATAAAGTCACTGTGCATTTAAGACTCCGTATAATATTACGGGGAACATAGTTCAGGTGTACGAGTAAATGACTACTAGCATTTTTCGGTTAACACACCACTTTAAAAGCCCACTTGAAGACAGAAGCACATTACCTTCACCCTTGGCTTTGGTTGCTTTTGCCTTCTTAGGTTTTGTAGCTTTTGGTTCATTGGGATCAGCATTTTCCTTTGACTGAGCCTTCGCTTCTTTTGCTTTGGTCTTGGCAGCAATCTGGATTTAGGACACAAAAGATAAAGCAGAATAGAAATACACCAAAGCCTCAAATTAATAGAACATGGTGAATTAAATTACCCGAAAGCGTCCCTGAGCACCCGTCGTTGACCCAGAATTAGCAGGTCGCACAAACACACCAGTGTCCATGCCTTTGTTCAGGGCTCGCCGCACCATATACTTCAGTCTAGTCTCGTCTACAGTGGTGTACTTTTCTTTAATGTAGCCACGAATAGCCTGAGCGGAAACACCTTTTCTGGAGTCCAGCTCTTTTAAAGCTTCTTTCACCATCTCCATGGTGGACGGGTGTGGAGAAACCTTGCGTGCTGCAGATTTTGCGTTGGAGTCTTCAGGAGCTGCTGAGACCGGACGAAAAGTCCAAAAACATGGTTAGACTGAAAAACAATGTCATTTACTGCAAATACCACATACATTCTTTAGTCAACTACTGTAATATGCACTGCATTGTGGGTCACTTTAATGCTTTTACAGTAACTTACTGCATGTTAAAACCTTTTGGTATTCTACTGTAATTGAAGTACTGCTACTGTAGTTAAAGAAAAATGGGTCACTTGTTTGGGATTTATTGGATGCAATACTAAAAATAAGGTTTACTGCTAGTGTAATTAAAAGGAAGAGTTCTGTAAAAATAGTTACTCAAATTTAGGTGTGGTATACACAGTTACAGTAAGGCCATTTTACTATAAAGTGAAATTGCATCAGGGCCTGCTGCTGGAAAACATTAATAGGAAACTTACTGTAAAGATCAGTTGCGGTAACTTGCTGGCAACAGTGCAGTCACTCACTATTGTTGCCTTGAACTAACACAAAGCTCAATTGTACCCTCCCTCCCCCATCAGCCAGCACCCGCATTGCATTTTACCTTCCGAGCCAGACCACCCTTACATTATCGACGATTCAGTTTAACAGGAAGATAAACGCTCTTGCTCAGCACAGTAGAGATTGCTTTAGTTAAATGGTTCTGTATTTTTAGTTGTTTGGGACGCAGCAAGTCAAATATTTGCAGAACAGATCCACCACTTTTGATGCTCATAAATCATAAGCCCTCATGCTGCAAGTATTAGGAGGTTTTCTGAAGGTGAGGGGTTTGCATCTTTACTAAACTGACAGATCACACTATTAAAAAAAAAATAAAAAAAAAATAAAATTACAATAAAATAAGTAAATAAATAAAATAAAACATCAGTCTTGCGCTCCTCGCTCACATAAGTGTAATACTCCAAGCAAAACCAAACCATGCTCTAGCACATCTTCCAACTGTGCCAAGACCAGATAAGTGAACTGCACCTGGGCCCGATCCACAGCACTCACTTGGCAAACAAGTCCAGTTCAAATACAACAGTGCATTTAAGTTCTTAAAGCATTTTCTAGAAATATAAAATTAATTTTTCAGAAGATAGTTAAGTGGGTTTTGCCCTTCTTTAAACAATTAGCCAACAGTGGTCGGGGAAAAAAATACATTGTACAAAATTACCTAATTGGCTGATTTATTTGCTAGTTTTATTGGGAGGAAAAAAAAAAAAAAAAAAAAAAAAAAAAAAAAAAAAAAAAACACCTGACTAAAATCAAATTAACATTAGTCAAACTACAAAGTAAAACTCTGATAACTTCAGGTTTCAGCTAAAGTCAGATCAACAAACTAGTGTTGACGGTCACTACATTTATAACAAAAAAAAAAAACTAACAGAGCTTAAGTTTTATACTCGCACAATCATATTTGAAAGTGACATGGTAAATATGGGTTATCACACTGCTTGAAATTGCCAGCCTGATCAAGAAAAAGGCAAGTATTTTACTTTGGTCACCAAGTGGCTAATTCACAGTTCAGTTGTACAATTTTAAAGAGGCATATCACCCAATCCAACCCCTAAACCCAACAGTCATTGGGTGAGCAAATAATATATTTTTTTAATTAAAAAAAATAAATTAATAAATAATAAAAAAAAAAATAATAATAATAATAATAATAATAATAATAATAATAATAATAATAATAATAAATAAATAAAACCTATAAACATACCCAAATCTTTATTCTTTTAAATTCTTTTAATTAACCCCGTTTTCCTATAGTTCACTATACTTTCATTGTTATAGCCTCAAAGTATAATTTTTATGCTGATTTGAGAAGAGTTTTGTTGTAGAATTTCTCTTTAATATTTCTCTATTATGAATTTCTTGCAATGACAAAACGTATTCGACCAACTCCTCCACCTAACAATTACACAATCCAGTTGGACGTTTTCCTTTTAACAGTGTTATTATTCCTTCTATTTTATCATTTCCTTTACCCATCTTTCAATTTCCTACTTTCTCCCGTATAGTAAATGTCCACCCATTATATCCCCATCCCAATTACATTGCCACAGTTTTAATATGTCCTTCTTAACCAACTTTTGCTTCTGTTTTACTTAAGATATTCATAATTTAGTCAAGTTTGCAAGCTTTAGCAAAAAAAGGTGCAGTTTAAGTTCCTTTAATGCCTATAGGCATCCACAAATTTTTATTATAACATTTGCTCTGAAGTCTAAATAAATTTCATACACTTCGTATATGCAATCCTTCCTGTTCTTTGATGCTATGGACTTAATGCTGAACTACAGCTTGAACATAACCACTTTAAGCCACTTCCCTCCGTCCAATACAGTGCAGCAATTATAGCCATCAGCTCTACAGCATTTGTTAGTTTGTTGTCCTTTTCTTAATTGATGGCTAATTTTGGTACAAATACACCAAACCCTGTTCTGCCCGAATAAAAATTCACTGACCCACCTGTGTATACTCAAGTATATTGTTTATATTTTGTCAATTTTAACAATCATTGTCAGCTAATGATTTCCCAATTCAGAATTTGCAAATACTAATCTAAAAACTACATTGAGAAACAATTTGCAAATATAAACAAAGCTAACCCCATTAACTTTAACGAATAGGCAATTTTCTAGCAGTATATAAACAAACAAACAAACTCTACTTACCTGGTTTAGTTTCAGTGGTCTCATTCTCAGAGCTCTTTGTAATTGTGGCTGTCGGCTCTGCAGCTGCTTTTTTTGGAGCCATTTTAAAAGCAAAACAGAGGATCAATAAACTTAAAACAGAGTTAAATCACAGCAGCATGAGCTGAAGCAGCGTGTGTGTCTGCTTTTATTACTGGAAAGCAGTCTTTGTGGATGGCCATCACCTGTTCATCATTAAGTTGTTAGTCCGAAATTAATTAGCCACATTACATGATTGGTTAAGCTGTCAGAGAAATAATTAGCTGAAGCTAAAGTGAATATGCCTGCCGTTTGTTTTCTGAGGGCTCTGTTCGGTGTCAAACAGACTAAAAAGAGATGATTGAAAGTAGTCATGTTGACGTTTTAGGTAGTGGTGGGCAAAGCGAGGCTTCGTGAAACACTGAAACTATCGAAGCAAATGTGTCGAAGCTTCGAAACGTTTCGAAACACCACTCTACGGTGACACCTAGTGGTCATTTTATCTGTATTTCACTGAAACAGCTTCAGCAAAGAACAATTGAGCAAATTGATGTATCAAATCCCACTTTGTAGCCTTGACTCATCAAATGGTTTAGTCGAGCGGTTAGAGTACGTAACTATCATGCGGGAATAATGGGTTCGAATCCAGAGTGTTACAATGCGTTGAAATGCTTTACTACCAGTTGGTAATGCTTTGTTATTGTATCGTTTTGTTTCAACATTGCTCTGACATACGAATAAACATTTGTAAATAAATTTGTATTTTGTTCATATAACAGGGTTGTTACTAGATCAGATACAGTTGTGGCCAGAAGTTAACAATAATTATTTATATTATTAATTAAATTTCCCATTGTATTTTATTAACGTCTATCCAAAACCTAAACCCATCACAGTACTGTAAAAATATGAATTATTGTTTTACAGTGTTACAAAAATGATGCTAAATTGATGGTGTATCCGCAGCTGTATCCTATCTAGGCTACACCATAAAACAGTAACATGATTAAAATACATAAAATCAGGATTTTAGAGTATTTGTAATAATCGAGATTCGAACCATTACAGTTCCGTAGTACACACGTACGGTCCACTAGGCCATACAAGACGGAGAATGAAGAATGATCATGCCAGTTAAATGCAGATTCTTCGGGTCTTGAAACGCCTCTGAAATGATCGATGCTTTGAATCGCTTTTGTCACGTGACCAAGTGTTTCGAAACACTTTAGTCACGTGACCTGGGTGTTTCGGATCATGCTTCGGTACAGTGTTTCGAAACACTTGCGCTTCGGGATCTCGACACTGTGTCGAAACGTCAGTTTCACGTCAGCCATCCCTAGTTTTAGGTTGTGTACAAACTGACAGAGCATTTATTAATCTTAGTTCATGTTTATTTCAGCATTAAAAACAGTTAATGAACAAACATTAAACAACATTTTAGTTAACTGCACTGCTGATATATTTTTACTTGAATTTTTACATAATAAAGTTTAACATGACATACAACTTTAGAATATCCAGTAAAAGTAGAACCTTTGTAAATTGAAATTATTCATTTAAGATAATAATAATTACAAAACAAGGTTCATTAATATTTTAAAAAAACAGCCCAATAATAAACCTTAGGGATGTGTGCAGTTTGTGTTTATTTATTTTTTTTTATTTGACGTAACCTTTATCCCTAGTGGCTGAAAATTAAACTGCATGCAATTTGCTGAAGAGTGCTAATTATTTTTTGATCGACAAATGTGCATTTCGAGGCTCTGCTTTGCATACAGGACACATATTAAAGCCAAATTAACTAAAAGTCCCCGATGTTTGGCGTTTGAATGACCTGAGGTAAGTTTTTTTTTCTAATACATGACAGATCCAAGTTTCGCGCTACTTTTTCTGTTTACTGAAATGGCGTCCGTGTATGTAAGCTATATTCCCCGTGAAATCCATTCTCTAATGCTCTTAAATATACAGTAATCATTATGTTCATTACAATGTATTTGCGTATGTGACTCTGAATTACAAAAGCAATGTTGCATGGCTATATTTTAGGAAGATCCAAAAATAGCATTGTATGGGTCAAAATGATTTTATTTAATCGCAAAAATTATTAGAATATTAAGTAAAGATAATCTTCCATGCAGGTTTTTTTTTTTTTTTTTTGTATAAATTTGTTTACTTTTAGTTACTTTCAAGGCTTAGTTTTTGCTTAGTTATATGCATTGAATAGATATTTGGACAACTTTAAAGACAATTTTCTCAATATTTAGATTTTATTAACCCTCAAATTCCATATTTACAAATTGTTAAATTCAATAATTGTATATACCTATTTTAACAAACCATACATCACAAGAAAGTTTATTTATTAAGCTTTTAGACTGTGTTTAAATCTTAATTTCCAAAATATGACACTTAAGACTGGTTTTGTGATCCAGGCCGGGTCATATGTGATTTAGCTTTTTCTAATCACAAAAAAGTGTAAATTAATAATGTTAATTAATTCTGTAGCTTTTTTTTTTTTTTTTTTTTTTTGCACTTTCAAAAACATCCTAAAGTGATTCTGAAACTAGTTGGTTTGATCCAATGCTTTTTATTGAAGCTGTGAGAAATCCCTCTGGAGGAAACTAATTGGGAAAATATACTGTATGTTCATCTGGAAGCTCGGCTGCTGAGAAAAGTCACTGTTAGCCTATACTTGCTTTTCTCTCTCCCTCTTTCTTCTTCTGTAACACCTCATCCTTTCTGCTCTTTGTGTACAATTATTCTTGTCAGAAAGTAGTTTACCATAAATTCTTAAACCTCCTCAACGCTGACCGCAAGTTGACCACTGCTGACCAGCCGCCTAAACTTCTCTTTGAAAACCCAGCTCTAACGCAAATAACCGCCATGCAGCAGGAACGTCTTATTAAACTTGATTTACTGCCTTGTTTTGCTTCTTTAAAATTACTTCAGCAAAGATAAATTGACTTTCCCCAAAGGGTCATGTGGAAAGAAAGATGTTGTTCCATTCTGAATTGAAGGAACACTCCACTTTTTTTTTTGGAAATGGGCTAATTTTACAAATCAGCACTTTTAGCCTAGCTTAGCTTAGCATAAATTAGACATTGAATCAGATTAGACTATAATTAGCATCTCAGAATGAGAGTGTAGTTATTAGCCATGTCAACCTAGAAAACTTTTCATTTTCCATGGGTCTTAGTTCACGATGTAACTACAGAAGAGTCAAACCTTAAAAAGGAGAGTTATCAAAACCTAATTTGATTCAGTGGTTTAATTTATGCTAAGCTAAGCTAAAAATGCTCCCGCCAGACCCGGAGATTGGCTAAAAGGATTCATATATGGTAAAACTCAACTCTTTAACTATATGGGTGTTGTAAAGTGAGCATTTGAGTGTTCTTTTAAGTATAAATGCAATGTTTTGACATGTTAATGGCAGAATTAATCATACAGTATATGGTGCCCCTACTGAAAAAAACAGCTTAAACCAGCCTAGGCTGGCTGGCTGGTTTTAGCTGGTTGACCAGGCTAGTTTTAGAGGGAGTTTGGCCATTTCCAGGCTGGTTTTAAGCCATTTTCAGCCTGGTCTTAGCTGGTCAGGCTGGAAGATGACCAGCTAAATCCAGCTTGACCAGTCTAGCCAGGCTGGGAGCCCAGCCAAAACCAGCAATGTCCTGCTTAAACCAGGCTGG
>NC_133180.1:74350000-74382500 GCF_049306965.1 Danio rerio | reverse complement strand
TTCCTTTGTACATGTCATCAGAGGTTTTAAGCCCCGCCCATTAGGATTGATCTCTCCCTATTGATCTGCATAGAATGTCAGTCATGTTTTTGAATCTGCCACTGCTGACACAGGCATTTTTGGCTCCGCCCTTTTCGAAAAAGAGCAAAATTTAATTAGAATTTAAAGCGACAGTCATCAAAATGGTACAATAAGAATCAAAGTCTGAAAGGGTCAGTTTCAGAGAGTTAAAACATTATTTGTGTGGTATTTTGAGCTAAAACTTCACATACACACACTAGAGACATTAGAGACTTTTTTACATCTTGTAAAAAGGTGATAATAGACTATTTTCACAAGCCTGTTATGACGCGTTTATAAGTTATCAGCTCCGTAATTCCTTGAAAGTTTGTAATAATTAGATTTTTTAAATCATATTTAATCATATTAATCATATCATATTTTTTAATCTTCGCGTGGGTTTCCTCTGGGTGCTCTGGTTCCCCCCACAGTCCAAAGACATGCGGTAACGATGAATTGGGTAAGCTAAATTGTCCGTAGTGTATGAGTGTGTGTGTGAATGTTCCGTTGCGGCTGGAAGGGCATCCGCTGCGTAAAAACTTGCTGGATAAGTTGGCGGTTCATTCCGCTGTGGCGACCCCGGATTAATAAAGGGACTAAGCCGACAAGAAAATGAATGAATGAATAAACTAACAACAATAATAATAATAATTAAGGGTATATTTAACAATGAACATTTTAGCATAAAACAATAAATAATAATAATCATCATTTTTTATTCTTTCCTTCTCTTGCTCTGTGTATGTTCATTTGGTGATATTCTTTATTCTGCTTTCAACTCACATTTCCTGCATCGATAATTTCAGTCATTTTCTTTTCGGCTTAGTCCCTTAATTCACCTGGGGTCGCCACAGCGGAGTGAACCACCAATTTATTCAGCAAATGTTTCATGCAGTAGATGCCCTTCCAGCTGCAACCCATCACTGGGAAACATGCATGGATACTTATATTCACATATTTGCAAAGAACATCATCACACATCGTCCCCCACAGATAATATCACCTGTTGTTATTTACTCTGTTAGAAATTCCAGTTAAAACCGGATTCTGACTGTATCTGGGTTTGCAGCATGCTTCTAGTTAACTGGCCCAAGCTGGTCTCAAGGTTTTCTACCTGGATTCATCCTGGGTTACACACACTCATATGCTGTTATTTTTATATTTGAATTTCAGCACCATCTGCTATTATCCATGCAGATGTTTTCCCCCACACAACAGGCTATAATGATCTTTGGACAATTGACAATGTCTTTATTTTTACCAGTGGAAAAGTCCTTTTTTTATATTAAAATCTATTTTAAAATGAGTCACACTTTATTTTAGCTTTTAAAATATATTAACTACTGTGTATAAACTATTTGACATGAAATCCATTTTATATGGAAACAAATTTGTGTAAACCGTACACCTCAAAAGCTCAGAAACCCTTTAAAATGTCAACTTCAATAATCCTAAACCTAACCATACCACAAAATGATTAGAGGTAAATGTGGGACTTTTCCAAAACAGCATGTACCTACACAGTAAGTCCATATAGTCCTGTCGGTTTTTACTGGCAGACTTTAAGGCCTCTTAAAATAAAGTGGGACTTTTATAATGCAATTTATGCTGTGTTTTTAGCAGCCGTTCCAGTATTCAGTGTAAAATAATCCTTCAGAAATTATTCTAATAGGATGATTTGCTGCTTTAAGGGATAGTTCACACACAAAAAAATGAAAGTTCTGTCATCATTTGCTGGGCCTCAGGTTGCTTCACTTGTGTAAAACTTTTGTTGTATCTAACACAAAGGAAGATGTTTGGATAAATCTATTCTAGTCTATTAGGCGAGAATAATTTTGTGTCTTACTCCATTATAAGCTTGGAGGACTGCATCCATACATCTCTGCAGTCACTCAAGTCACTTACTAATAAAGTCATCTGGAAAGGCAGAGAAAGCGTTCCTGCAGGACTTCCAGAGTTCATCAAGATTCTTTGGATTCATCTTCAATGCCTCCTTCATCTTACCCCAGACACGCTCAATCATGTTCATGTCTAATGACTGGGCAGGCCAATCCTGCAGCACCTTGATCTTCTTTGCTTTCAGAAGCTTTGATGTGGAATATGAAGTATGAGAAGGAGCGCTATCCTGTTGGAGAGTTTGCCCTCTCCTGTGGTTTGTAATGTAATGGGCAGCACAAATGTCTTGATACCTCAGGCTGTTGATGTTGACATCCACTCTGCAGATCTCTCACACGCCCCAATACTGAATATAACCCCAAACCATGACTTTTCCTTCACTAAACTTGACTGATTTCTGTGAGAATCTTGTGTCCATGAGTTTCTTCTGCAGTATTTGTGATGATTGGGATGCAGATCAACAGATGATTCATCTGAATAATGCACCTTCTGCCACTTTTCCAAATGATCAGCTAGAAGTCAAGTTATTATTTGCTCTTACAACTGGGATCAACGACAATAATTTTGTCAGGTAGTGTATTAACATACTGACAATCTTTCAAATATATTCCAATTTTATTCATTAGTGAAACAAATATGATGGCAGATTACTTTTGGCGAATTATACATTTATTTTCAATATTGAAAACCAGTACAATATAATATTACACAGTATTTTTGAGGAACCTATGACTTTTTTTAAGGTTTATTCAATAAAAACTGCTAGAGAATGACATTTATTTGAAATAAAAATCTTTTGCAACCATTTAAATGTCTTTAAAGGGCCATGAAACCCCCTGGTTTCAGCAGGGTGTTTTCACACCTCTACTTTGGAAAAAGTCAGAAAAGTGGGCGTGTCCAGCTCTGTTTAGGGGGGAGTCTCGGAGGAACTAAAGTGGGAGGGTGTGGGAGTGTCTATTTGGGCACGCGCGAGTTTCAGAGTCAAAATACACAGACAGGAGAAAGTGATGGTGTTTAACCTACATGGACATCTGTAGTCGAATTATTTGCCAAATTATCAAATGTTGGACTTTAACTGCAGTTTGGCTCTTTCATTCAGGGAATTCATTCATGCCCCTCGCGACAAACGAGATATTTGATTCGAGGATCTGCTCTAAGCGTGTATTTTTCATGCAATGTTTGATACCGCACGGCGAATGAGAGAAAAAAAACTCAGCATTTCCCGGAAACTTAGATGCACACGGCAGGTAGCGTCAGAAAGCCGCGTGTGTTATTCCGGTCACTAAATGCGGTAAAAACCCTACACGAGGTTAAAGTTTGGTTGTGATGCTAACGTGTTTACACTCGGTGACTCGGTGCAATAGTTAACTTAGTTCGATACGAGCAAACTGAATAAACAAATAGCACTGGTCGCTCACTTACCAAATCTGTAGAGACAGGACAATCACCAGCAACTAGAGCCGCGACTTTATGAAGAGAAGACTACAAGCGAATCCAGATCTCAGCGTTTGCAGATGAGAGCAGCTCTCAGGTAAACAATAATCATCCTTAGACACGTAAGTTATTGTTGTCGAGCGTCGCGTACACTGTTAATCCACACGTGACGCCAGCTGAGCTCTCACAGAGAGAAAATGAAAACAAAACTTAACGGCAGCAAACTATAAAAGCAACACTTCACGCTTGTTTTGCCAACACAACGTGGCGTCTCTGTCGTGAAAACACTGTGGACACTAATGACTATTAATGAAGTTGCACAATAGAGCGTGCTGATTGGTTTGAACGAAGCCTTACTCATGCATTAATGCAGCACACTGTAAGACGTAATAAGACTCACTCTGGCACAGACGTCCAGTCTGCACGCTGGAATACACGCTATTATGTCATGACCGTGACGCAGCTTCAAAAATTCGTTTCAAACCGGAAGTACGAATTTGCTTGAAATAACGCAAAAACAACCAATTTACACTTTTTAGTGAAATATAGGTGTCCTAATAGTGTTTATAGCAGTGTGGGACACATATACGACTGTCAACAGCTCAAAAAATGTGTTTTGGTGTTTCGTGACCCTTTAAGGATTTTTGTTATGCCCTTTTTACAATATATATATATATATATATATATATATATATATATATATATATATATATATATATATATAAATATATAAGTGTGATATAAGTCGTTTTTTTCCCAGTGTGTTTCAGCTCAAAATACCTCACCCATCATTTCTTGCATCGTGCTGTAAATGCCCCTTTTCGGGTGGAAGTAAAAACCCTGTGTTTTCATGTGTGTCTCGTTACATGCAAATGAGCTGCTGATTCCCGCCCCTCCTCCAGTAGCATGTGTTTTAGTTTAAGTCCTGTCATTTTAAGCTCTTGGCTGCACAGAAAGACGGCTGTGTGTGTGACAGAGCATCATGAGAGTGTTAAACTAAGTTCTCTTTCACATCAAATGTCAAATACACACAAGGTTGTTTCAAAAGTCAAAAAAGTGCACACAGTTCACCTAATGGTGGTTGTCTGTAAATGTCAGCAGCTGAGGAAGAAATATTTGATCGGTGAGAAAGAGACTTGTGGACACAAAAAAAAAAAAAATTATATATATATATATATATATATATATATATATATATATATATATATATATATATATATATATATATATATATATATATATATAATTATTTTTTTTTTTTTTTGTCCACAAGTCTCTCTCACCGATCAAATATTTCTTCCTCAACTGCTGACATTTACAACTGGAAATGGAATTTTTATTTTTTTTCCCAAAAAAACTGCAAGTGACCAAGCAACGCCTTAAGCTTTTACTGTTAAATCCACTTGAATAGAATGCAATTTTTTTGCACTTTTACTTAAATTGTTCCTTAATTTTGTGTCTCTGTCATTTTAATTATATTTTATAAAAAAAGTTTTAAAATTGTTTTATTTTCCAGAGACAGACCAATTTATTTTATTTTCTTAAAGAAGGTTCAGTTTAAATGAAAAGTTGAAACAAAAGAATTAAATTAAAATTGTTTACTTGGTAATTTTTTTAAATAAATCTTTTATTTGCATTTCAGTTTCATTTTCAATTTTTATTCCAAATATCTCGATACATATCGAATCGTGAACATTATATCGTGATACACATTGTATCATGAGCTGAGTGTATCCCCTATATATATATATATATATATATATATATATATATATATATATATATATATATATATATATATATATATATATATATATAAAGCGTAATTAATGTCAGCGTAAACTGTCATCATCAACTGTCTTAAATTTGCACTGTGAAAAAATCTGACTGTTTTCATTCCAGCAGTTTCTTTCCTCTCTCTCTCTCTCCTCGTGTTCCCTTCGGAGCGCTCCAGTAGATGATTACAGTAATTGACTGCAATGACTTCATCTTTGTTTATCTAATTGAAGCCCCTCATACCAATAAACCCTAATCCCTGGTGGGTTTAGTGTGTGTGTGTGCACGGATGGGTGTGCTCTGTTTGTAATCTAGATAATACACACAGAATTCTTGGTTATAAACCACTGGTAACTTATTTTAGACATTTCTTAGCAGAAAAAAAAAGTAGATGATTTAGTTGTTGCTCAATTGAGAATATGGTGGATGATAGGAGTTGTGGTAAAATTGATATTTAAGACTGTCGTTATTGTCAAAATTCCCCAATTGTGATCAACGTTTGAAGTTGGTCAAAAATGGAGTGTTGGAGTGTGGTGTCCCCCAAGGTTCAATTTTGGGCCCAGCTCTTTTCTCTATTTACATGCTTCCCTTGGCGGCTATTTGTAACAAGCATAATGTAAGCTACCACCTCTATGCTGATGATACTCATCTTTACTTGCCCATAAAAATGGGAGAAAATTCAGTTTTACGGTCCTTTTTCACCTGTTTAAACAAGATTAAGGAATGGCTGGCTGGAAATTTCTTACACTTGAATGAATCAAAAACTGAAGTACTAGTGTTTGGTCCTCCGAGTGTCTGTGAATCTACAATTTATAAATTAGGTTTGATCAAGCCTAAGATCCACAGTCACGTAAAAAATCTTAAAGTTCGACAAGCAAATAAACTCAGTCGTCAACAGTGGTTTCTATCAATTAAGGAAAATTGCCAAATTGAAGCCTTTTCTTTCTTTTAAAGAAAGGGTAAAGGAGGTAAGCTAACAAAGTGCTATGCTGGTAAACCTTACTCCTCTGGCTTCAAAAGGTGCTTAAGTATCAGACGCTAGAGGTCGTGGTCTTTAGCCTTCTTGTTAGAGCAAACAACTCCCATGCAAAAAATCACTGGTTCGATCCCAGCTCAGCGCTGCTTGAGTGCAGTAGAATCCGTGGGTGACATATGGGGGCTCGTCTGGGATGGGAGTGAGATTTAGGAGGTTAAGTGTAACAGAAGACAGTTAGTGAAGTGCTATGATGGTAAAACCTCACTCTTCTGGCTTCCAAAAGGTGCTCTAGCGACAGACACTAGAGGTCATGGTTTTTAGCCTTCTTGTTAGAGCAAACAACTCCCATGCAAAGAATTGCCGGTTCGATCGCAGCTCAGCGCGAGTTGGGTGCACTATGATCAGTGGGTTACAATACAATATACTCTTGAAAATATAGATATAAATCAACCTGTAAAGGCTAGGAAAGTGAAAAGTTTATGACTCAGTGAAAAAAAAAACACGTTTCAAGAAAACCAGAGTGAAAAAGTGACACTCTTTCTTTCCATTCGACAAAAAAAGCCCAACATAAATGCAGATCACAACTGATCTTGAAAGATTTTGATTAGAAACAGTAACTCGTTTTAAAGTCTTGTAGCATTTCGACACAACTAAACGCATTTCTTCTGAAATCCTCTCTGTTATAGCCCTCTTCAATTAATTCCCTTTTGATGTTTGTTTTTTTATTCATGTTTCCCCCTCTGCCTGCTCGCTTTCTCCTAATTAATTCCGGTCTCTTCCTGTTTTTCATCATCTCTGTAGCACTGATTGAACAGCCTGGTTTTAGATGTATTTCTCTAATAACAGAAGTCATTTAATTCTTTCTTTTATACTGTCAGCTCATTCATTGACTGACCAACACTACCTGACAAAAGTCCTGTCGTCGATTACAGTTGTAAGAGCAAATAATAACTTGACTTCTAGCTGATCATTTGGAAAAGTGGCAGAAGGTGGATTATTCAGATGAATCATCTGTTGAACTGCATCCCAATCATCACAAATACTGCAGAAGACCTACTGGAACCCTCATGGACCCAAGATTCTCACAGAAATCAGTCAAGTTTGGTGAAGGAAAAGTCATGGTTTGGGGTTACATACAGTATGGGGGCGTGCGAGAGATCTGCAGAGTGGATGGCAACATCAACAGCCTGAGGAATCAAGACATTTGTGCTGCCCATTACATTACAAACCACAGGAGAGGGCAAACTCTCCAGCAGGATAGCGCTCCTTCTCATACTTCATCCTCCATATCAAAGCTCCTGAAAGCAAAGAAGGTCAAGGTGCTGCAGGATTGGCCAGCCCAGTCACCAGACATGAACATTATTGAGCATGATTTTACTTTGGTCAAATAAGCGTAATCTAGAGGCCTTTCATAAAAGCCACTTCTGATACCAAATGATCAAGTAGAAGTCAAGGTATTCTTTGTTGTTCCTAAAACTTGGATAGGCCACAAGACATTTGTCAGGTAGTGTATAATCCATTCCTGTTCAGCTCCAGTCAGAAATAGATCTCCCGTTTTAATGCCGGCATTATATCCTATTAGTCTAAGGAGGTATTTTTCTTTGCTAGTGAAAACATTTTCTCAGCCGTCGGTTTGGAGACTGAAACCCTATGAGACTTGTGCTCTTTCTCTCCTTTCATCGCTACTTTTAGGTCCTCATATCCGTACTTGAACATTTCAGAGTTATACGCTCATGTATTATAAATAAAGAGTAAGCCACAGGGTTGGTGCATTAAAGCTATTTTGTGATGTATTAAAATCAAGCTCTAATATGCATTTATTAAAAGAGCTTCGGTATGAACATTAACACTGCAAACAGAAGCACAGCGTATTCCCTGTGGAACCAGATATAATTAAATAATTACTTGAAGAGTTTGAATTAAACAGATTTTATGTAATTGCAGTGCAGTTTTCATCATTTATATTAAATTAGCATGTCATAAAATTCCTATTAAAACTATAACTATAAAAAGTTCTTTAAGCAATTTGTATCGTATAGAAAAAAACCCTCTAATTTCCAGAAATATTTGATGATCTGTGCCCAGTGTGATCAGACAGATGGATGCACCATTCACAGAATTTCAATTGATTATTGATTGTTTTTTTTTTAAGTTCTAAAGCAGTTATGGTTATATTTTTTATAAGCTAATGCAGAATGTCTTGTGTTTTTCTATGTATCTTCGGTCTTTCTCATGGAGCCTGTGCTGCCTGGTACAGTATTTTGTCTGTCGGTTCATCTGTGCTTCGTCTTCATTGTCTCTGGCTTCTGTCAATGTTCTGTTTACACACTTAGTAGTATAAAAGTACTGCAATGCATTTTGTCTGACAGTCCAGAGCAGAGAAAAGTTGTCAAACAAAACAAAAAGAATGGGATCAATTTGGGTGGTCAACTGGTTTATCTTTGCTTTTTAATATAGTGTTGGAAAAAAATCATGGTCATTTTGTTGTTGTTGAATCAAATGATTGCTGAAACCCAGGCTCATTCTGAAAACGTAGGGCAGATAAGTGGGAATAGAACACAGCCTGGAACTATGTTTCTAACTACAGCTTCAAAGGTGTAGTTGCAAGTGCACAGGTTTACAATGCAGTTTGCGAATGCTCGTTGAAACGATGGATTTGGGAAACGGAAAACGATTTTTTGGTTTGTAACAACGGAACTTGCGACCTTAGTTGGCTAATGATGGTTTTGGGAAATGCACCCCTGGTCATGTTTTGAGTGGAACAAACTGTATTTGTCATTAAAAGTGTCATTACTCTGTCAAATGATTTTTAAGAGTGTCATTAATATTTAATGACTTTTTAATGACAAATTCAGCTGTAGTTAAGGGTAAAAAAATATGACACTGTTATAATACTCATGGCAAATGTATTTAGTAATTTAGGACAAGAGTTATTGTGTTGTAAAATATAATTAAAATATATAATTGTGTTTGGAAAGCATCGTCAAAGTATCGTGATGCACCGAGATATCGAATTGAACCAAATCGATGACATAGTAGTCGAAACCGAACTGAACTGTGAGACCAGTGTAGGTTCACACCTCTAATTATCGGCCGATACCAATCTCCGGCCGATCAATGGAAGCAGTGCTAGCAATTTCTTAAAGTGTTAATCCATTGGGTTAAAAGTGACAAGCTGATTTTCATTCATTCATTCATTTTCTCATCAGCTTAGTCCATTTATTAATTCGGGGTCACCACAGCGGAATGAACTGCCAACTTATCCAGCACGTTTTTACGCAGCAGATGCCCTTCCAGCTGCAACCAATTTCTGGGAAACATCCACACACGCACTCATACACTACGGACAATTCACCTGTACCGCATGTCTTTGGACTGTGGGGGGAAATGGAGCACCCGGAAGAAACCCACGAGAAACCAGGGAGAACATGCAAACTGCACACAGAAACGCCAACTGAGCCGGGGCTCGAACCAGCGACCTTCTTGCTGTGAGGCGACAGCACTACCTACTGCAGCACGCACAAGCTGGTTTTACTTTAAAAATTTAATTATATCTGTTGTAACTTAGAACTGTTAAGTACACATAACTTAATTGTTTATAATTATGCACAAAGTTCGTTAACTTAATAATGTGAAGGCAATGGGCTTGCTCACCTTTTTAAAGTCAACTAAACCCTTTTTTTTTTTTTTACAGTAGAAGCCATGAGCTCCTGAACACCCGACACACTTTAGGTTTCCTAAACCCGGCTCTAATAATCAATGAAATCACTTGTCGGCGTCTGTGTGATTGTATCTTCAGCTCAAGCTTTCTAAAAGACTGCATCTAGAAGGACAGCTATCCTGAAAACTAGATTGCCACTTAAAAATAAAAAGTGCACTTCCCCCACCCCCTCTGCCACTCAGACACATTTCTAAACATCTCTATTTTTAGCTGTTGGCCCTTTGATTGGACCATAGCGACATCTGTGTGTGCTGAATGCATAAAAAGCAGGAGGAATCTCTGTCGCGTCCTTTGCTTTCAGGAAGAAAGCGAGAAGGCTGGATGCGCAGACAGACATGAGATACTGTGAGATCTTCACAGATGAATAGGCCACAAAGTGCCTAAGAGCGGTAAACATTATCTGCGGGAGGGTAATGCTATCCAGACTACCTGTGATGTCTCATTCTCGCTAAAGCTTCATATTTTTCTTACTCTTTTTTTTTGTTGTTCTCTTGCTGAAAAGGTTATTCTGTGCTGCTAACTCAATTAAGTACGTTGCAGAGGTGCATTCTGGGTTTTATAGTTAAAAATGTGTAAAATAACCAAATTTATAGCATCCTTTCAAAAGTTTTTGCAACCTATTGGTCACTAAAGACTAGTTATAAAGAGATTTAGAGCAATACATCATATTTATATGCATCCATAATTATACGCATGCATTATACACTCACCGGCCACTTTATTAGGTACACCTTGCTGGCTTCAAAACTGCCTCAATCTTTCGGTGCATAGATTCAACAAGGTACTGGAAATATTCCTTAGAGATTTTGCTCCATATTGACGTGATAGCATCACGCAGTTGCTGCAGATTTGTCGGCTGCACGTCCATGATGCCAATCTCCCTTTCAACCACATCCCTAAGGGGCTCTATTGGATTGAGCTCTGGTGACTGTGGAGGCGATTTGAGTGCAGTGAACTTATTGTCATGTTCAAGAAACCAGTCTGAGATGATTCACGCTTTATGACATGGTGCGTTATCCTGCTGGAAGTAGCCATCAGAAAATGGGTACACTGTAGTCATAAAGGGATGGACATGGTCAGCAACAATACTCAGGTAGGCTGTGGCGTTGACATGATTGTACTAATGGGCCCAAAGTGTGCCAAGAAAATATCCCCACACCATTACACCACCACCACCAGCCTGAACCGTTGATACAAGGCAGGATGGATCCATGCTTTCATGTTGTCGATGCCAAATTCTGACCCGACCATCCGAATGTAGCAGCAGAAATCAAGACTCATCAGAGCAGGCAACATTTCTTCAATCTTCTATTGTCCAGTTTTGGTGAGCCTGTGTGAATTGTATTCTCAGTTTCCTGTTCTTAGCTGACAGGAGCGGCACCCAGTTTGGTCTTCTGCTGCTGTAGCCCATCTGCCTAAAGATTGGATGTGTTGTGTGTTCAGAGATGCTCTTCTGCAGACCTCGTTTGTAACGAGTGGATATTTGAGTTACTGTTGCCTTTCTATTAGCTGGAACCAGTCTGGCCATTCTCCTCTGACCTCTGGCATCAACAAGGCATTTGCGTCCACAGAACTGCCGCTCACTGGATATTTTCTCTTTTTCAGAACGTTCTCTGTAATCTCTAGAGATGGTTGTGCGTGAAAATCCCAGTAGATCAGCAGTTTCTGAAATACTCAGACCACCCTGTCTGACACCAACAACCATGCCACGTTCAAAGTCACTTAAATCACCTTTCTTCCCCATTCTGATGCTCGGTTTGAACTGCAGCAGATCGTCTTGACCATGTCTACATGCCTAAATGCATTGAATTGCTGCCATGTGATTGGCTGATTAGAAATTAACGAGCAGTTGGACAGGTGTACCTAATAAAGTGGCCGGTGAGTGTATATGCATGCGTTATTATACAATGTAAAAAAGGCTGACTTTCACACAATTGAATTGTGTCAGGATAACATAGAGGACTTAAATAAACTTCGATTTCGATTTACAAATGTAAATAGATTAAACATAAAGCAATTAAGTTGGTGCAAAAAAAACCCCTCAAGAATTGTTGATTCAGCTCATTTTAAATAAGTAATTTGACAGTGAACGTAATTTTTGGAGCGTATGCTGTGTAGACACTTTAATCAACAAAACTACACAAAACAAAAAATATTCATTGGATATACTCAATTTTTTAAGGTCAGTTGTTGCAAGCTATTTGTAATGGGCTGAATTTAAATAGCATATTACATTTAGGCCGTACTCACACTAGGTACAGTTGCCTCGAATCGAGCCTGGGCACGCTTACGTCATCGCTGCTGCGCTGTTCAGTGAGAAGCGCTCTCACTCAGCTGCACAGTGGAGATTTCTCTAGTTATATCGTTTCAGTCGGTTTGATATGCAGTGACATGCAGTCAAATATTTCGCCAAACAGTCCTTAGGGATGCGGGGACACGCAGTCAGATATTTCGCCGAACAGATCTGCCACTTTTCGCGCTCATAAACAATCATAAAGCTCTCGTGCACGAGAAATGAGGAGGTCTGCTGAAGGCGCGCAGCTGTTGTGCAGTGAGTGGTTTGCGTATTTAATAAACTACGGCAGTTTGCGTTCCCTAACAGGAAGAATGATTAATAAATCCATATGAAACAGCCCCTTAAAAGTCACGTCTCGCTTTCAGTTTCGGGCTTTGGCGAGTTTTGCACTCACACTACAAACATACCGCGCCAAAGCCCAAGTGAACCGCGCTCAGGCACACCTCTTCCAACCGGGCCAGGGCCGACCAAGTGGACCGTGCCTTGAGCCAGACTCAGCGCACTCACACTTCTCAAACTATCCGGGAAACGGGCCTTGCCACGGAACGGATGGCATAGTGTGAGTAGGCCCTTAGTAATGTTCAACTTTGTTTAAATTCAGCCCATTTAAACTGTTTGCAACCACTTACCTTAAAAATGTAGTGAATCCAGTGAATCTTTTTTTTTCAGTGTAGTATTGCTAAAGATTTTGTTTTTATTACTCATACATGGCTGATGGTCATTCAGTCATAGACTCAATGATATTCTATTCAATTCAATTCAGCTTTATTTGTATAGCGCTTTTACAATGTAGATTGTGTCAAAGCAGCTTCACATAAATGGTCATAGTAACTGGAACAGTGTGGTTCAGGTTTTAGTGTTTAAGTTCAGTTCAGTTCAGTTTAGCTCAGTTCAGTGTGATTTAATCATTACTGAGAGTTCAAACACTGAAGAGCAAATTCATCGATGCGTAGCTCTACCAATCCTGAACCATGCGAGGCAGTGGCGACAGCGGAGAGGGAAAAAAAAACTTCACCTGATGGGAGTGAAGAAAAAAAACCTTGAGAGAACCAGACTCAGTTGGGCACGACCATTTTAATTTCTCCGCTGGCCAAAAGTCTTGTGCAGAGCTTCAGTCACTGAGGTGGGCTGGAAGATGGCCTCAGCGAAGACTCGTCTGTCCCTGGAGCGTCGCTGGAATCAGACTCATGTTCTCCACTCCCCACGACCATCAGCGCAGCAGCTCAGGATATGGCCTGGTCCCGGATATGTAATCCTTGGGATCATCTCGTCGCTGGTCTTGGATCCAATCAGTGACTCCGCATAATCTGAGGACCTCGGGATGAGTATCCCCAGGTGAAAATAGAGAATAAAGAAAATAATTAGCGTAGCTGCTGTTCATAGTGTATATAAGCAAGATGCAGAAGCCTGTGTGGAACCCGCTAGGTGATGCATTGAGTGTATGCTTTACTAAACAGATAGGTCTTTAATCTAGTTTTGAACTGGGAGAGTGTGTCTGAGCCTCGGACGTTATCAGGAAGGCTATTCCAGAGTGTAGGAGCCATGAAAGAGAAGGCTCGACCTCCTTTACTTGATTTTGCTATTCTAGGTACTACCAGAAGCCCTGAGTTTTGAGATCTTAAAGAGTGAGTTGGATTGCAGCGAGACAGAAGGTTGGTTTCTAGTATTCTAGTATTCTGTGAAGCAAAAAAATGCTTGCCTGAAGCAGAAAACAGCAGCCCTTCAGGACATATCGGATGTTACGGTGTTATTTTAAATGGAACGCACCATCCTGAACTGGTGCATCAAAACGGGATGCGCAGGATGTCATTATAAGGTGCAGCATCCGGATTGGTTTTCATTTGAATTGCTTGAAATTTTCTCACCCAAAAGAAGAAGGTGGTGTTTTCATACCTTGCGCTTCTCACATACCACGCACATACCTTCTCATACTCAAAAGCGTGTTCAGTTCTCTTTGAAACACATAAGCGTTTAATGTTTAATCACCTTGGCTCATGCACGTATACAGAAAACAGAATGGCTGATGAATAGCTCTAAAAGATTAATGCTTTATTGTGCTGCTGATAGTGTTAAAGCTAGCAAATGAGCGATACAAAATTACCTATACACCACTTTACCTTGTTTTTACATGGCTTTGAGCTTTTGTCTGTGTTTCGTGAAGCACATGCTCATTGGAAATTGTGTGAAACAGCAAAAACATACGTTTGACTGCTGTTTATTTAGGTAGAATGAACAATGGGAGGCAGTATAACACCAACAATGTTTGTTCCTTTTCACATTAATGATACTTGCAAGCACATAGTATTGACGAATAAAGGATTATTTTAGTGTAGGTCTTTGCACAACTACAAATAAATATCGCAAAATGGCTTAAAATTGTCTATGATTTGTGATCGAATAAGTTTACTTCACCTATATACAGTTGAAGTCAGAATTTTATTAGCCTCCCTGAATTATTAGACCCCTGTTTGTTTTTTTCCCCAGTTCCTCTTTAATGGAGAGACTTTTTTCAACACATTTCTTAACATAATAGTTTTAATAACGCATCTCTAATTTAATTCTAATTCTAATTTGATTTATTTTATCTTTGCCATGATGACAGTAAATATTATTTGACTAGATATTTTTCAAGACACTTCTATACAGCTTAAAGTGACATTTAAAAACTAAACTAGGTTAATTAGGTTAACTAGGCAGGTTTAGGCAAGTTATTGTATAACGATGGTTTGTTCTGTAGATTATCGAGAAAAAATATAGCTTAAAGGGGCTAATAATTTTGACCTTAAAATGGTGTTTAAAAAATTAAAAACTGCTTTTATTTAGCCGAAATAAAACAAATAAGACTTTCTCCAGAAGAAACAATATTATCAGACACACTGTAAAAATTTCCTTGCTCTGTTAAACAGAATTTGGGAAATAAAAAAAAATGAAAGGGGGGGCTAATAATTCTGACCTCAACTGTATGTATACATATATCCATATGGACAAATTTTCTGGCGTGGTCAGTTTGCTTGGTATCTATTTTAACAAAATCACTGTAAAACTGTGTCGTCGCAGTACACCTTTTCTCTCATGTTTGCTTTTGAAAATGGGAGGGTTTAGGGTTTAGGGTGGTGCTTCACTGTACATGAAGAATGTCTATCAAAACGGTATCGGGAGCACAAATACAAGAGAGTGATATTCTGAAGAATATACAGTAGGTGAACAGAAATTTGATACAGACTCATGTTTTTCGACGTGTGTGACGGCCTTCAGGGCTTTGCATTTTTGCCAGCGTTTGGATGAAAAGAAAGTGAGAGTCTCTGGGGTGCTGGGCTTTTTCCAGCATCATGTCTGATGTCAGATAAGCAGCTCACGGCTCATTAAACACACACTCTTTGCAAAGTCCCACAAACACAAGAGGAATATTGCTCTGATCACTAAAAGCTGCAGGCCTGGCATATCTGTGTGCTTGTGTAAGAGCTAAGAAAACAACAATTCTGTCATTTTTTACTGACTTTGTACTTAAAAAAATATCAATGTATCATAAAGGAGGTCCATATTACTTGTGAGCTGCACTGTAAAAATGCTGTAAAATTGACAGTAACACTGGCAATTTTGGTTGCTAGTAATACTGTAAAATGTAAAAGTGCAAAACTGACCAAAGCCAAACAAAGTGTAAAACTACAACACAATCAGAAGTGTTCATTTAAAATGCACTTGTCAATTTTGCTGTAAAATTGCCAGTTATAATGTAAAGATTTTCAGTTATACTGTAAAATTTACAAGCACACTGTAAACTATCACCGTAAACTATCGTTTCCCGTGCTTTAGTTTTACACTTTTGTTCACACTGTTTTGCTTTGGTCAGTTTTGCACTAATACATTTTACAGTATTACTAGCAACCAGAGCAAGGAATCCAATTGTACAGTGCGCTTGTAACATTTGCCGGTAATACTGTAAAAGTTACCAGTAATACTGTAAAATTTACAAGAGCACTGTAAATGAACAATTACAACTGTGCTGTAAAAATACCTTACAATTGTAATTGTTCATTTACATTGGGCTTGTAAAGTTTACCAGTAATACTGTAAAAATTGCTAGAATTACTGTACAAATTGCCAGTAATACTGTAAAATGTACAAGCACACTGTAAATGAGCAATTACAACAGTGCTGTAAAATTACAGTACAATTGTAATTGTTAATTTACAGCATGCTTGTAATTTTTACCAGTAATACTGTAAAATTGCCAGTAATACTGTTAAATAGCCAGTAATACTGTAAAATGTACAAGCACACTGTTAATAAATAATTACAACTGTGCTGTAAAATTATAGTACATATATAATTGTTAATTTACAGCATGCTTGGAAATTTTTACCAGTAATACTTTAACATTCCCAGTAATACTGTAAAAATTGCCAGAATTACTGTAAAATGTAAAAACACAAGGTAAATCAATAACTACAATTGTACAAATGCGTTACTGTACAATTGTAATTGTTAGTTTACAGTGCACTTGTAAATTTTACTGTTAAAATTGCCAGAATTACTGTAGAAATTGCCAGAATTACTGTAAAATTGCCAGTAATATTGTAAAATGTACAATCACACTGTAAATTATCAATTGCATTTGTGCTGTAGTTTTAGAGCATAGAATTGTTCATTTACAGAGTGCTTGTGAATTTTACTGTGATACAGTAAAAATTGCCAGAATTACTGTAGAAATTGCCAGTAATGTTGTAAAAATGGACAAATGATACTGTAAAATGTACAAGCACACTGTAAATTACAATTGTGCTGTTAAACCACAGTACATTTTCAATTGTTAATTTACAACACGCTTGTAAATTTGACCAGTAATACTGTAAAATTGCAAGTAATACTCATAATTGCCAGTAGTTCTGTAAGAGTTACCAGTAATACTGTAAAAATGCCTGTAATACTGTAGGAATTGCCAGTAATACTCTAAAATGTACAAGTGCACTGTAAATTTATAATTACAATTGTGCTATAATACAGTACAATTGTAATTGTTAATTTACAGCACGCTTATAAAATTGCCAGTAATACTGTTAGAATTGCCAGTACTACTGTAAAATCTACAAGAGCACTATAAATTCCCAATTACAATTGTACTTTAGTTTAACAGCACAAGTTTAATTATTAATTTACAGTGCGCCTTTTACATTTTACAGTATTACTGGCAATATTACTGTAATGTTTTACCAGTAATAACTGTATAAATTGCCAATTTTTTATTATTTTTATTTTTTTAGTATTATTGGTTTTACTGGTTATATTATCTTGGTTCTACAGTACAATTTTAATTGTTAATTTAATAATTTAGCACACTTGTAAATTCTACCAGTAATACTGTAAAAATAGTCAGTAATACTGTAAAAATCAGCAGTGATACTGTAAAATGTACAAGCGCATTTAGAAGTGCATTTAGCCATAGTATTTGTCTGTGTTGGTGAATGTGAAAGTGCATGGGTGTTTCCCAGTACAGGGTTGTAGCTGGAAGGACATTCGCTGCGTAAAACATATAATGGAATACTTGGTGGTTCATTCCACTGTGGCGACCTGTGAAATAGAGACTAAGCCAAAGGAAAATGAATGAATAAATGAATGCATTTCACAGGAGGTCTAATTATTTGGTTTTAAGTGTCATCATTTATTTTTGCTGTTCAAATGAACTCTTTTAGCTGTGAAAGTAATCTTCAGCCATCTCGAATCATCTAGTTTCTTTCTGGAATGATGTAAAAACTAAATTTCAGTTCAATTCCTTACAGACATATTTAGAGGTTAATTCCCCCAAAGTAGATTTTATCTTTGGAGTACAAGTGAAGCATTTTTTAATGAAATCTGAGAGATTTCTGTCCCTCCGTTAAAAACCTAAAAGCACACAAAACTCTGGTGCTTCTATAGAGATCAAAAATAAATCCATGTGAACTTACGCGGGCTTATCCTGATTGCTTCAACCTATATAAAAAAAGCTCATACTTCAGACTGATGTAAACACACTCAAGACCATTTGCTGAGGATCAAAGGTAATCATGTTGTAAGCAGTGTTCAGTTTCTTGAACAAACCCGTTGTTTTGCTTCATGAGACTTTCAATATATCATACGGAGCCACAGATATTTTATGTGTTTACCTGTATAGTTGAAGTCCTTGACTGTAATTGAAGCCCTCCTGTAATTGGTTTTCTTTTCTTTCTTTTTTTATATTTCCCAAATGATGTTTAACAGAGCAAGGACATTTTCACAGTAATTCCTATAATATTTTTTCTTCTAGAGAAAGTCTTATTTGTTTTATTTCGACTAAAATAAAAGCAGCTTTTAATTTTTTTTAAAACTATTTTAAAGTCAGTATTGTTAGCTTCCTATAAGCAATATTTGTTTTTCGATTGTCTACAGAACAAAACATCGTTATACAATAATTTGTCTTGTTATCCTAACTTGCCTAATTAACCTAGTTAGGCCTTTTAAATGTCACTTTAACCCTTTAACTACCCCACCAAAAAAATAAAAATTCGATTGCATTTTTTTACTCATAATGTCACTAGTTAACGCACTCAATGCATTTTTTTCAACACATTCTAAAATATTTACCTCTACCAAATGGTTGATATTTTACATTTAGCAGACGCTTTTATCCAAAGCGACTTACAAATGAGGACAAGGAAGCAATTTACACAACTAAGAGCAACAATGAATAAGTACTAAAGGCAAGTTTCAGGTCTGTAAAGTCTAAGAAGGGAAGTATTAGTAGTATTAGTTTTTTTTTTTTTTTTTGTACAGTTAGTGTGATATTCAAAGAGGCAATTGCAGATTAGGAAGTGAAGTGGAGACTAAATAGTTGAGTTTTTAGACGTTTATATGATAGACTTATGATATTATATGATATATGATAGTCGTGATATGTTTGTGTATGGTAAAAGCACTGGATTTAATAGATATACTATGAAAACAGTATGTGGAAAATATGAAGTGTAAATATGGAAATATGGAAAATATGAAGTGTAAGACCATTCATTCATTCATTCATTCATTCATTTTCTTGTCGGCTTAGTCCCTTTATTAATCCGGGGTCGCCACAGCGGAATGAACCACCAACTTATCCAGCAAGTATTTACGCAGCGGATGCCCTTCCAGCCGCAACCCATCTCTGGGAAGAAGTGTAAGACCAATTTATTTAAATATATATATATATTTAAAATAAACTTATTTGAATACTAAATCACTTTTTTTTTTAAGTATAACAAAATATTTGAGATTCTCATTTAACATGCTTTGTTGTTGTTTTTTTTTTTTTTTTTTTTTTTTTTACAATAAAACCAGAATCAAGTGTAGCAGTGCAACGGGATTATCTTTAATAACTTTATTGACTTATTTTGTAAACCAACAATGCTGTGTGTAAGCCATTATTTCAAACAGTCAATCTTTAAATGTATTTAACGGTCATTATTTAAAACAGTAAAAACATGGTCAACCGTTTGGTAGAGGGGCAGTCAAAGGGTTAAGCTGAATACTATCTTGAAAAAGATCTAGTCAAATATTATTTACTGTCATCATGGCAAAGATAAAATAAATCAGTTATTAGAAAAGAGTTATTAAAACTATTATGTTTAGAAATGTGTTGAAAAAATTGGGGGAAAATGTATACAGCAGGGCAAATAATTCTGACTTCAACTGTACAATAGTCATCGACTTGCATTACATAAATAAACAGGGATCATGGTTTCAGCTTAAAAACTGAAGAAATAAAGTCACCTAGATCTTTGATGACCGGAGGGCAAATAAATTAACTGGGAATATTCATTTTCGGGGTGAACTACCCCTTTAAGTCATGCCCTACATTTATATTCATTGAAATATCTCCAATTATAGGCTCCAATCAGTGTTTGACATTGCCTGTAAGCCTAAAACTTTGCTCATCTCTTGACTTACAGAAAAGAATATACTTATATCATTATCTGAGGATATAAAAACATCTTTAGTTGATTTTCCTTTCACTTAGTCCCTTTATTCATCAGGGGTCACCACAGCGGAATGAACCGCCAACTTATCCAGCATATGCTTTACACAGCGAATGCCCTACTAGCTGCAATATAGTCCTGAGAAACAACCATATACACTCACATTCACACTCATACAGTACGGCCAACTTAGTTTACCCAATTCACCTTTATTGCATGTGTTTGGACTGTTGGGGTAACCGGAGCACCCCCAGAAAACCCACACCAACACGGGGAGACCATGCAAACTCCGAACAGAAATGCCAGCTGGCCCAACCGGGACTCAAACCAGCGACCTTCTTGCAGTGAGGCGAAAGTGCTAACCACTGAGCCACCGTGCCACCAATTGTCTTTCAGAGTGTATGGGTGTTTCCCAGTACTGGATTGCAGCTGGAAGGTCATCCACTGTGTAAAACATATGCTATAAGATAAAGTCGCTGGTTTGAGTCCCAGCTGGGTCGGTTGGCTTTTCTGTGTGGAGTTTGCATGTTCTCCTGCTGTTGGCGTGGGTTTCCTCTAGCTGTTCCAGTTTCCCTCAGAGGAAACACATGCACTGTAGGTGAATTGGGTAAACTAAATTGGCCGTAGTGAGTGTGAATGTGAGTGTATTGGTGTTTCCCTGTTCTGGGTTGCAGCTGGAAGGGAATCCGCTGTGTAAAACATGCTGGATAAGTTGGCGGTTCATTCCGCTGTGGAGACCCCGGATTAATAAAGGGACTAAGCCAAAGGAAAATAAATGAATGTTACAAATGTCTTACAGATTGTGCCTTTAAGTCTTGCTCAGCTTTTAACATGCTTGGAGTTTGTCCTCTATTTTCAAGTAATCAGCTGCTAAGTGTGTGATTCACCAGGTATTTCTTTTCTTCTTGATCAATACACATCCACAACCAAAATTTGAGAAAGATCAACCAATCAGCGGCTCTGGAAGAAGCTCTGATTGGCACTGACCCTTCAAAGCATCCTGCTGCGTGATTGAATTATTATTGCAAAATGTGCTTTGTTCAATTACATGTTCACAACTGTTGTTTTTTTTCCTCCCCTACTTTTCTGCAATTATATTTCTGCTCTAGTTCTGTGCTGCAGCCTTGACATGTAATAATTCAGTACGGCTAACAGTGAGGCCTTTTTTTTTTATATAAACAGCTTGTGTTTTTGCCTCATTTGCAAGTAGCTTCGGATAAAAGCATTTGCTGAATGGATAAATATACTGTTGGCGTCAAAATTAGTTTATTTTTTTACAAATGTTTCCCAAATTATGTTTAACAGATCAAGGAAATTTTCACAGTATTTCCTTTAATATTTTTTCTTCTGGAGAAAGTCTTATTTGTTTTATTTCGGCTAGAATACAAGCAGTTTTGAATATTTTAAAACCATTTTAAAGGCAATATTATTAACCCCCTTAAGTAATATTTGTCGGGTGAGGCAGTGGCGCAGTAGGTAGTGCTGACGCCTCACAGCAAGAAGATCGCTCAGTTGGCGTTTCTGTGTGGAGTTTGCATGTTCTCCCTGCCTTCGCGTGGGTTTCCTCCGGGTGCTCTGGATCCCCCCACAGTCCAAAGACATGTGGTACAGGTGAATTGGGTAGGCTAAATTGTTCGTACTGTATGATTGTGTGTGAATGTGTGTGTGGATGTTTCCCAGAGATACTGGAAAAGGGCATCCGCTGCGTAAAAACTTGCTGGATAAGTTGGCGGTTCATTCTGCTGTGGCGACCCCGGATTAATAAAGGGAATAAGCTGACAAGAAAATGAATGAATGAAAGTAATATTTGTTTTCAATTGTCTACAAAACAAACCATCGTTATATGACTTGCCTAATCGCCCTACCTTCCTTAATTAACCCAGTTAAGCCTTTTGAAGTGCTGAATGTATGTTTTTGACTCTTCTAAAGCATAAAAATATCATAATATGTTTGCAGATATTTAAGAAACGTGTCAAGTGAACATTCTTGTTAAAACAATGCTGAAGTCTGATATTCTGCTTTGAAAATGTGCCCCCCTTGCCGGAAAGGCTGTCTTTGTTTTGGTTTAACCCGCCCACTGTCAGTTTGGCCAATTATATTTCAGCACCCTGGGTTGCCTTGGTGGAAAACCACATATTTCATTCATTCATTCATTCATTCATTCAGAAAGGCTCTCCAAGTATGTGTCTGCAACTGAAATGCGACCACCGGTGGACAGTAGCAGTCTCCGAAATGAGACGCAGATTCAGAGTTCCACATCAGGTGGTTATTAATTAGTCAATAATATAAATATCATGTACATAAACATTAGGTGAGCGGGTTACATTGTAACCCCCTGTCCTAACAACACACTACGTGACGAGATTTGCAGTCTTAAATAGGGCCAAACAGAATCTGCAGACATTTTTTGCTATTTCTGCGGAAAATTTAGTAAAAAATCTAATTTATGTGTAATTATTTTAGGAGTTTAATAACTAAAAACTTAATATATGAAATAAAAAATCATACATTTTTAACTTTTAGTTAATATTTACAATGCAAGTCAAATTAGATCCACTTATTTGTTAAACAAAGCAAGTCTCTCGTATAATATATCTTCTAAACGACAGAAAATATTACTTTACAAACTGTATTGTAAATAAATCATGCGGACATTTTAATAATACTCTTCTTATATAACAAAAATATTAGTGAAATTAATTTAAAAACTGAATAAATATAAAATACACACAATTACACAAGTTAATAAATAGACTCAATGTTGGGCTAAAAATCTGTGGTAATCTCAGATTTCTGCACGCGCAGATTCCATGTGGGTCTAGTGATAAGCAATTTGGCTGTTTACACCATAGGAAACGAGACACAGCACAGAATAGTGCACTCACTGCACTCCAGCGAAATGGTAAGATTTATATTCTAATTAATACATATTAAACCTCTTTAACATTATTAAATGTAGATGCTGAATCACTGATATGTGTTGGCTTGCGCTGAGTCACAGTTCTGAAGTTCAATTTCAAACTATTTATTTCATTTTCTAGATTTGAGCTGAACTATCTGCTGCTGCTTTTAGTGGTATGGCAATAAATGACATGTAAAATGGCATTTAAACTCGCATTATTAGCAAATAACACTGAATAAAGCACATGAGGCGTACATGAGGCAAGGCTAGGCAAGTTTATTTATATAGCACATTTCATACACTGTGGCAATTCAACGTGCTTTACATAAACAAGAATAAAAAAGAGAAGTATAAGAAAATAAAAAACAAACAAACAATAAAAATGATTAAAACAGATTAAAATGTGTTAAAACAGGTCATAAAAGAATTTAATAAAAGAAAAGAGGGAAATAATAGTGTGATCTGTCAGACGTAGCACAGTGCTCATTCACTAAATGAGGTGATCATTGTCAATTTATTGTGTTGTTCAGCTGGTTAAGTTTAAAGTAGGTTAGTTAAGTTCGATTATTTTATTTTCTCTTACAGGTAAAAGGGTTCAACTGAGTTAGTTTGATTTTTGGTTTTTTTTTCTTTTCTTTCAGTGCCACTTGTGTCCTCTTCCCGTGCAGGGTTTATTGTTTTTGGATTATTTAGTTAGTATAAATTATATATGATTTGCCTTTTTGTGGTTATTTGTTGTTATCTATCTTATTCTTCTTTATTAACACTATTTTCTGCTTATCTTTGTTTTTTGCGTAATAAATTATTCTCTTTTTGGGAGTACTTTAGTTGATGCATGGTCTTCTTCTTCTCCCATATTACACAAAATTGTCACAATATAAATGCTACTTACATCAGTCCCTAGTCTAACATCAAGAAGTCGTACCAAAGCCATCTCTAAAATGTAAATTCGAGGTGCTGGGTAAACAAAAACTCCTTATAATATGGGAAATATTCCTTCTATCGCATTTCATTGCTTTTATTTAGAACACAACTCAAACCAGCCTTAAATCAACCTTTAGGCATGCTCCTGTTGGTGACTTCAATCTGGCAACCTGTGCTTGCGCGTGTTTTGAATCAGGTGTGCAATACCAAGTTCAACCACTGGGTGTCAAACTTGCAGACTGCACCTTTAAATGGCACTTTAAGCTGAATACTAGTATCTAGAAAAATATCTAGTCAAATATTATGTGCTGTCATCATAGCAAAGATAAAATAAATCGGTTATTAGAAATGAGTTATTAAAGGTTCAGGACACCCTGGAGAACTTTTTTTATTTTATTTTAACAGATTTGTGTGTTGAGCATCAGTTAAGACAATGTTAGCACCTGTCAGCTTCAATTGTCGGGAAAACTGGATAATTTTGAGCGTTAATTTTGGTGTCATGGCCCTTTAAAACTATTAAGTTTAGAAATGTGTTGAACAAATCTTCTTTCTGTTAAACAGAAATTGGGGAAATAATAATTCAGGAGGACTAATAATTCTGACTTCAACTGTAAATGCAGACCAACAATGCACAAACACAGAGGTCTGACTGAAATATACTGTAGAACAAAAGACATGTGATTGGTTTGAACCCCACTAGTACACACACACACAAACACACACACACACACAAACACACACACACAAAATCAATTTATTTAACACACTTGATTAAAGCAGCACGCTTACATCCAGCTTATTAAAGATGAATGCGAAATTAAATTGAAAGTCAAAAATGCAGCGTTATTATTAGTGTTAATTGTGTTCACCCGGTCACAAAAGGCCGACAGACGTCTACGGGACGGATCCATAAAATGTTGCATTGAAATGTTTGTACACGTACTAGGAGAAGGTCATGAATCCAGACAAATCTCAAGCTCCGTCATCCGTCCCAGCAGCCAACTGACCCATCGTAAAATCAAAATGTTGGTCTTCTCCATAGGGAGCCCGTGTCCAATTTTACTGTTTGTGTGCACCATTTCTTTTCTTTTTTTCCCGCCACCTCCATGCTCTCTGTCGGAGGGTGAAAAGGGGAAACAGAACTTCAAACCCAAATATGAGACAAAACACATTCCTCAGAGGCAGTTTGAAGAGTTTGTGAAAAGGTCGAGGACAGAGTTCAGGAAACGGACACACTTGAGGGGGGAAGAAGAGGAAGAGTGTTTGCCGTGTCTTTTGCTTGTTTGTGTCTCTAATGATGGTGTGTGTGTGTGTTTTTAGTTGAATGTTCGCTCACCATGTCTTGCTCTGCCGCTGTGAGCCTGTGGTGAAAGCATGTTTGTTTTTTCTCTTTTTGGTCACATCCTCTGAAGAAAAGAGCAGTAATGCTTTAGACTGAAGTATACCAGTAGTTAAAGTTAAACGGATAGGTCACAGAAAAAAAAAAACATTCAATTTACTCATTCAAGTTGATTTCTGCTAAAAGAAGATAGTTTGAAGAATGCTGAAACTAGTAACCATAAACTTCCATAGTAAGAAAAACACAATCTGTTAAAGGTACCGTGAAATTAAAAAGAGATCATTTACTCTCTATTTACTCATCCTCAAGTGGTTCCAATTCTTTGAGTTTCTTATTTCTGCTAAAAGATGACATTTCAAAAAATGCTGAAAACTGGTAACCATATACTTTTATACTAGGAAAAACAAATGCTATCTGTTAAAGGGACAGTAAAATTAAATTAAAGTGCAAAATTACTCTATTTACTCACTTTCAAGTGGTTTGAAACCTTTTATCCGTTTTTTTTCTGTTAAAAGAAGATGGTTTGTAGAAAGCTAAAAACCGGTAACCATAGACTTCCATAGTAATAAAGACAAACAAAATCTGTTAAAGGTACAGTGCAATTATAAAGTGAAAATTTACCCTATTTACTTAACCTCAAGTGGTTTCAAACCTTTATGAGTTTCTTATTTTCTGCTAAAAGAAGATAGTTTAAAGAAAGATAAAAACCGGTAACCATTGACATCCATTGTATGAAAAATAAATGCTACCTGTTCAAGGGACAGTGAAACTGAAAAGTGCATATTTACTCTTTATTTACTTATGATCAAGTGGTTTCAAATCTTTATGAGTTTCTTATTTCTGCAAAAAGAAGACATTTTGAAGAATGCTGACAACTGGTAACCATAGACTTCCATAGCAGGAAAACCAAATGCTACCTGTTAAAGGGACAGTGAAATGAAAAAGTGAAAATTTTGTCTGTTTACATATCCTTGAGTGGTTCCAAACCTTTATGAGTTTCTTTTAATCTGCTAAAAGAAGATAGTTTGAAGATAGCTGAAAACCGGTAACCATAGACTTCCATTGTATGAAAAACAAATGCTGCATGTTAAAGGGACAGTGAAACTAAAAAGAGATCATTAACTCTCTATTTACTCATCCTCAAGTGGTTCCAAATCTTTATGAGTTTCTTATTTCTGCTAAAAGAAGACATTTCAAAGAATGCTGAAAACTGGTAACCATATACTTCTATACTAGGAAAAACAAATGCCATCTGTTAAAGGGACAGTAAAATTAAATTAAATTAAAATGCAAAATTACTCTATTTACTCACTTTCAAGTGGTTTAAAATCTTTTATCAGTTTATTTTTTTTCTGTTAAAAGAAGAGGGTTTGTAGAAAGCTAAAAACCGGTAACCATAGACTTCCATAGTAAGAAAGACAAACACAATCTGTTAAAGGTACAGTGAAATTAAAAAGTGAAAATTTACCCTATTTACTCAACCTCAAGTGGTTTCAAACCTTTATGAGTTTCTTTTTTTCTGCTAAAAGAAGATAGTTTGAAGAAAGATAAAAACCAGTAACCATTGACATCCATTGTATGAAAAATAAATGCTACCTGTTCAAGGGACAGTGTAACTGAAAAGTGCATATTTACTCTCTATTTACTTATCATCAAATGGTTTCAAATCTTTATGAGTTTCTTTTATTCTGCTAAAAGAAGATAGTTTGAAGAAAGCTGAAAACCGGTAACCATAGACTTCCATTGTATGAAAAACAAATGCTGCATGTTAAAGGGACAGTGAAACTAAAAAGAGATCATTAACTCTCTATTTACTCATCCTCAAGTGGTTCCAAATCTTTATGAGTTTCTTATTTCTGCTAAAAGAAGACATTTCAAAGAATGCTGAAAACTGGTAACCATATACTTCTATACTAGGAAAAACAAAAGCCATCTGTTAAAGGGACAGTAAAATTAAATTAAATTAAAATGCAAAATTACTCTATTTACTCACTTTCAAGTGGTTTAAAATCTTTTATCAGTTTATTTTTTTTCTGTTAAAAGAAGAGGGTTTGTAGAAAGCTAAAAACCGGTAACCATAGACTTCCATAGTAAGAAGGACAAACACAATCTGTTAAAGGTACAGTGAAATTAAAAAGTGAAAATTTACCCTATTTACTCAACCTCAAGTGGTTTCAAACCTTTATGAGTTTCTTTTTTTCTGCTAAAAGAAGATAGTTTGAAGAAAGATAAAAACCAGTAACCATTGACATCCATTGTATGAAAAATAAATGCTACCTGTTCAAGGGACAGTGTAACTGAAAAGTGCATATTTACTCTCTATTTACTTATCATCAAATGGTTTCAAATCTTTATGAGTTTCTTTTATTCTGCTAAAAGAAGATAGTTTGAAGAAAGCTGAAAACCGGTAACCATAGACTTCCATTGTATGAAAAACCAATGCTACATGTTAAAGGGACAGTGAAACTAAAAAGTGATCATTAACTCTCTATTTACTCACCCTCAAGTGGTTCCAAATCTTTATGAGTTTCTTATTTCTGCTAAAAGAAGACATTTTAAAGAATACTGAAAACTGGTAACCATAGACGTCTATACTAGAAAAAACAAATGCTATCTGTTAAAGGGACAGTAAAATTAAATTAAATAAAAGTGCAAAATTACTCTATTTACTCACTTTCAAGTGGTTTGAAACCTTTTATCATTTTTTTTTTTTTTTGTGGTTTTTTTTGTTACAAGAAGATAGTTTGAAGCAAGCTGAAATCTGGTAACCATAGACTTTCAAAGTAGGAAAAATAATGCAATTTGTTAAAGTGACAATAAAGTTAATAAGTGAATATTTACTCTCTATTTACTCAATCTCGAGTGGTTCCAAATCTTTATAGAATTCCATTTTTTTCTGCTAATAGAAGATAGTTTGAAGAAAGATAAAAACCGGTAACCACAGACTTCCATTGTAGGAAAAACAAATGCTACCTGTTAAAAGTACAGTGGAATTAAAAAGTGAAAGTTTACTTTATTTACTCAAACTCAAGTGGTTTTAAACCTTTTTTGAGTTTTTTTTTTTCTTTTCTGCTAAAAGAAGACAACCAATAACCAAAGACTTTTATTGTAGGAAAAACAACCTGTTAAAGACACAGTAAAATTAAAAAGTTAAAAATGACTTTTTATTTACTCGCTCTCAAGTCATTCCAAACTCTGAGTTTCTATTTTCTGCTAAAAAAAAAAAAAAAAGATAGTTTGAAAAATGCTGAAAACCGGTAACTATAGACTTCCATATTAGGAAATACAAATGCTACCTGTTAAGGGGACAATGAAATTAAAAAAATGAAAATTTACTCTATTTACTCGCTCTCAAGTCGTTCCAAACTCTTATGAGTTTCAATTTTCTTCTAAAAAAAGATAGTTGGAAGAATGCTGAAAACCGGTAACCATAGACTTCCATAGTAGGAAAAAACCTGTTACAGAGACAGTAAAATGAATATATGATTTTATATGAAATTAATTTACTCCCTCATTCAAGTGGTACCAAGCCTTTATGAGTTTCTTTTTTTTCCAGCTAAAAGAAGATAGTTGGAAGAATGCTGAAAACGGGTAGCCATGGGCTTCCATAGTAGAAAAAAATGCAAATGCTACCTGTAAAAGGTACAGTAAAATTAAATTAAAGTGAAAAATTACTCTATTTACTCACTTACAAGCAGTTTAAAACCTTTTATCAGTTTATTTTTTTCTGCTAAAAGAAAACCGGTAACCATAGGCTTCCATAGTATAGGAAAAACAAATGCAATCAAATTAATCACACATGTCTGCTGTACGTATTGTGATAACCCTAATTTTGCTATATATAGAACAGCCTAATACTCATTGAAAGCTGTACTGCAGACATTTATGGAAGTAATATCTATAATTGCGTTTGAGGCAGGTCTGTTTCTATTAGATAGAATGAAATCCCGTTTTTCGTAAGAGACTGATTTGATTATTCGATGATGTATTTTTGCAAGTGTGCATCGCATATGTGTACTGCAGTGGGAACCAACCTTCATTTCACACTTGCATAAAAACAGCAGCTGTTATTAGCCCGCTGCAGTACGTGACCAGAGGCCTTCTCTCGGCTTCAGATCCATTGGAAGTGAATGTAATTGAGCCTGATTGCTCAAAACATCTAATGAAAGTGTTGTGGGTGATTACACAAACAATAAAGCCCAAATTAATCTAGTGATCCAAAGGAAAGCCCACAATGGATTTGTTTACGGCGTCCTAGCATTTATTAATGCAGCTTTCACATGATGCTATTGGGATTATCATTAATAAGAGTTTATGAGTTTGAGCTGTAAATTAAACATGAATGGCATATAAAGTTGTGTTCACGGCTGGGGATCAGATTATTTTAGATCAATTTTACATCTCTGTTTCTGAGTTGGATGTTACTATAATTGTAATTTGAACTGTAGAACTCATTCATTAATTTTACTTTGACTTAGTCTCTTATTTATCAAGGGTCACCACAGCGGAATGAACCGCCAACTATTCCAGCATATGTTTTATACAATGGATACCTTCCATTTAACTTATAACAAATGTGTTTGGACTGTAGGGGAAACCGGAGCACCCGGAGAAAACCCATGCCAACATGGGGAGAACATGCAAACTCCACACAGAAATGCCAACAGGCCCAGCTGGGACTTGAACCAGCCACCTTCTTGCTGTAAGGTGACAGTGCTAACCACTGAGCCACTGTGCCACTGTCTGAACTGTAGAATTCATTCATTCATTTTCTTTTAGTCCCTTTATTAATCTGGGGTCGCCACAGCGGAATGAACCACCAACTTATCCGGCACGTTTTACGCAGCGGATGCCCTTCTAGCTGCAACCCATCACTGGGACACATCCATACACACTCATTCACACTCATACACTACGGACAATTTAGCCTACCCAATTCACCTGTACCGCATGTCTTTGGGCTGTGGGGGAACACGCAACATGCAAACTCCACACAGCTGACCCAGCCAAGGCTCGAACTAGCGACCTTCTTGCTGTGAGGCGACAGCACTACCTACTGCGCCACCTCATCACCTGAACTGTATGTCTGAATGTTTACTATAATTTACGTGTAACTATTATTTGAGTGAACATTGTTTTATTTTCTTTCAGCTTAGTCTAATTTGTTAGGGGCTGTCACAGCGGAATGAACCGCCAACTGCGTTCAATTTGTAATGGTTTTAAAAAGGGTCCCGTCAAGTGCTTTGAAATGTGGATTTTGTTTTTTATTTTGATGTTGTGACGTAACCTGAAACATGAAGACAGGGCAGAACATATAGTAGCCCCTCCCCTTAAAAAAAACAGCCAATGGCATTTTGTTTTTATTTTGCTCTAGTTAAAACCCATAAATCCGTACGGAATATGACCAAACACACACTAGAAAGAATTTAATATGTAATGACTCTAAAAATGGGGCAATGTAGTGGGGAAATAGGTAGTGCTGTCGCCTCAAAGCAAGAAGGTCGCTGATTCGAGCCTCAGCTGTGTCAGTTGGCGTTTCTGTGTGGAGTTTGCATGTTCTCCCCACCTTCGCGTGGGTTTCCTCCGGGTGCTCCGGTTTCCTCCACTGTCCAAAGACATGTGGTACAGGTAAATTGGGTAGGCTAAATTGTCCGTAGTGTATGAGTGTGTATGGATGTTTCCCAGAGATGGGTTGCAGCTGGAAGGGCATCCGCTGCGTAAAACATATGCTGGATAAGTTGGCGGTTCATTCCACTGTGGCGACCCCAGATTAATAAATGGACTATGCCAAAAAGACAATGACTCTAAAAATGATGGGTTGTTGTAACCCAATGTTGGGTCAAATATGGACAAACGGGCTTCTCCCAAAAGGTAATAAGAGGATGTACAAGAAGCATCATTGTGGGGAAAAAATATCAGATTTTATTTATATTTAAACTCAGAATTTGCCAGGGGTACGAATAATTTTGAGTCTGACTGTTTATTATGTGTGTAACATACACTTACTGGCCACTTTATTAGGCACACCTGTCCAACTGCTCGTTAACGCAAATTTCTAATGAGCCAATCACACGGCAGCAACTCAAGCATCAACAGCATGGATCCATCCTGTCTTGTATCAACAGTTCAGGTTGGTGGTGGTGGTGTGAGGGTGTGGGGGATTTGTTTTTTGGCACACTTTAGGCCTATTAGTACCAATTAAGCATCGTGTCAACACCACAGCCTACCTGAGTATTGTTGCTGACCATCTCCATCCCTTTATGATCACAGTATAACCATCTCAGGCTGGTTTCTTAAACATGACAATGAGTTCACTGTAGTCGAATGGCCTCCACAGTCACCAGATCTCAGATCCCAACAGAGCATCTTTGGGATGTGGTAAAACGGGAGATTCGCATCATGGATGTGCAGCCGACAAATCTGCAGCAACTGTGTGATGCTATCATGTCAATATTGAGCAAAATCTCTGAGGAATATTTCTAGCACTCTGTTGAATCTCT
Source organism: Danio rerio (assembly GCF_049306965.1). Classification (NCBI taxonomy): domain Eukaryota; kingdom Metazoa; phylum Chordata; class Actinopteri; order Cypriniformes; family Danionidae; genus Danio; species Danio rerio. The sequence goes on along the minus strand of NC_133180.1, from coordinate 74,350,712 downwards.
GCCACGAAGGATTAAGGCAGTTCTAAAGGCAAAAGAGGTCCAACCAGGTACTAGTAAGGTGTACCTAATAAATTGGCCAGTAAGTGTATATTATACCAATAGACTGTATTATAGATTTAACATAAATTACACCAGTACTTCCACCACATTTAAAGAGCCCATATTATGGGTTTTTGAAAAATCCCCTCCATGTAGTGTGTAACACAGCTCTAAGTGAAGTGAAGTATCCAGCTAAGGCTTAAATCTGTAAGAATACAGTGTTTAAAACGGTTGATTCATCTATAAAAGAGTCGACTCATAGTGCTTCGAACGAGTCGCCTTGATACCGACTCATTAGGTGTTTCGCCATGACGTACGAACGAAACCAAGTTATTCACGTGCACGCGCAAACCCGGGAGATTTCAAACCTGAGGCCCCGCCCTCTGACGCAGAAACCCAGACACACACACACACACACACACACACACACACACACACCCACACCCACAAACACACGCACACAAACATGCCGGTCGATTGAAGTCACACTGCAGATGGACATTATCGATTCTCTACCCAGAGATGAAACCTCAGCATTATAACCAAGCAGTTGGAAACTTCTGGAAACTACAGGCTACAAAGAATACTTCATCTGCGTTTGTTAAAGTAAGGATCAGTAAAGAATAACTTACTAATGGACGTCAGGATGAGTTTCTTCCTCCATTTCTCAAAT
>NC_133180.1:74335000-74345000 GCF_049306965.1 Danio rerio | reverse complement strand
AGCAGGGTGTTTTCACACCTCTACTTTGGAAAAAGTCAGAAAAGTGGGCGTGTCCAGCTCTGTTTAGGGGGGAGTGTCGGAGGAACTAAAGTGGGATGGTGTGGGAGTGTCTATTTGGGCACGTGCGAGTTTCAGAGTCAAAACACACACACACACACACACACACAGGGAAGAAAGTGATGGTGTTTACATGGACATCTGTAGTTGAATTATTTGCCAAATTACTAAATGGTGGACTTTAACTGCAGTTTGGCTCTTTCATTTAGGGAATTCATTCATGTCCCTCGCGACAAACGAGATATTTGATTCGAGGAACTGCTTTAAGCGTGTATTTTTCATGCAATGTTTGATACCGCATGGCGAATGAGAGAAAAAAAAAACCCTCCGCATGTCCCGGAAACTTAGATGCACACGGCAGGTAGCATCAGAAAGCCGCGTGTGTTATTCCGGTCACAAAATGCGGTGAAAACCCTACACGAGGTTAAAGTTTGGTTGTAGTGCTAACAAGTTTACACTCTGTGTAATAGTTTGTTCGATATTAAAAAACTGAATAAACAAAGAGCACTGGTCGCCCACTTTCCAAATCTGTAGAGGCAGGACAATCACCAGCAACTAGAGCCGCGTCTTTATTATAAGGAGACTACAAGCGAATTTGGATCTCAGCGTTTGCAGATGAGAACAGCTCTCAGGTAAACAATGTTCCTCATTAGACACGTAAGTTATTGTTGTCGAGCGTCGCGTACACTGTTAATCCACACGTGACTCCAGCTGAGCTCTCACAGAGAGAAAATGAAAACAAAACTTAACGGCAGCAAACTATAAAAGCAACACTTCACGCTTGTTTTGCAAACACAACGTGGCGTCTCTGTCGTGAAAACACTGTGACACTAATGACTATTAATGAAGTTGCACAATAGAGCGCGCTGATTGGTTTGAACCAAGCCTTACTCATGCATTAATGCATCACACTGTAAGACGTAATAAGACTCACTCTGGCACAGACGCCCAGTCTGCACGCTGGAATACACGCTATTATGTCATGACCGTGACGCAGCTTCAAAAATTCGTTTCAAACCAGAAGTACGAATTTGCTTGAAATAACGCAAAAACAACCAATTTACACTTTTTAGTGAAATATAGGTGTCTTAATAGTGTTTATAGCAGTGTGGGACACATACGACTGTCAACAGCTCAAAAAATGTGTTTTGGTGTTTTTAATGTTAAGGGGCACAATTGATGCTTAATTGAATTGAAATAAATAATATATTGTATGTAATACTATCAATAAATCTACTGTTTAAATTAATAACAAGCATTTAAAACACATTGGATTCATTGATGTTATTATATAAATCTTGTTCTTGTTTGTTTCATTTATGTTTTTTTCATTTAAGTTAACTAACAAATATCAATCGCATAAAGGTCATTAGTTCAAATATGTTAAAACAACCCAGGCTCAATCTGAGAACTTTGTCCCGCAGACGTTTCTGGAGGCCGTGAAATACGGGAGGTGCGTATTTGTGCAGTTTTTGTTTTCGCGAATGCGCGAGAGGCCGCTGTGTGCGCTTTTTCGCATCTCGAACGTCTCTCACGAGCGCCGTTCTCGCGTAAACCCACAAGAGGCCGCTTTCGAATGATCGTCCGTCCGATTGGCTGAATGATTGACTGGGCGACTGGCCAAACGGCCGACCCACACTCTAAACCCAAGCAGTTTTACCGATTGACCCGTATGCCCGCTTATTTCACTAAACCCAACTAACAATTTACAAACAAAAGCCGTCCAGAAAAAGAAAAGCCCTTGTCTGATTTTTACCACGTTTTCGTATTTTACTACATTCTCACCCTGTTATTCACATCTTCTCTTTATTTTTTGGATTCTGTTTTTGTCTTACCTGATCTCTGGAACCGCTCTTCCCCGGACTTGAACCCAATCATCCTTGTCGTCATGGTCTGCTCCTCTCTGCGTCTCAAGTTCGCCGACGTATATGATGAGCTAACTGGACAAACTGGTTGCAGTGGAAAAAGCCGTTCACACGGAGGTAAGCGGTCAGCCGGCAAGCGCAAAAGGGGACATCGTCTAACCAATGCAGCCATACGTACCTCCGGCGACATATTTCGTAGTCTCCAGAAACGTCCGCAAGACTACGTTTTCAGAATGAGCCTTAGTTGCGTTAATAGTACGTAATTCAAATGGATGGAAATTGTATATGCAATCAGATAACCTCAATCTTATTTGTTAGGTCTACATATTTGAGCGTGTTTAAACTAAAGTGTTACCAAAAACGTTGTTATGCCACTTGAAATTAGCTTCATAACCATTAAAGTGTTTATAAATATAAGCATGTTTTCTATACTACTACTATTATTACTGCTTCTTAACATGCCACTTTTACTTTTCCCCTTGTGCTCAAACACTAAAGCTCTGTTTGTCTTGAGGAAATAATAGTAACAGCACACCAATCATGTGCTTTCTGTTCAGATCAGTATCAGACGATGGAGTCGCAAACAATAAATATTGTCATTATGTAATTAGAGCGATATATTAGTGCTTCCCAAAAGCTGCCAGCGTGTGTGTGTGTGTGTGCTGTCGTTCGTCTTTAAGAGTGATGATGTTAGAGCACAAATCTCAAAGTCGGAGGTAGAAATCCCCTGAAAAATTAGGTTGACCCACCCTTGTAAAATGTACACATGGAACATGTTATTACACATGAACAACTGGCAGAGTATTGTATAAGAAAGGCACACACACACACTCACACACACATACAGTGTTTGGCAGTAGCCCAGTCTCCTATTGTTTGTGATTTCCTGGTTTGGTACAGTTGAGCTTGATTGGCTACAGATGTGAGCAGACCTGCAGTCTACATTATAATCACACACATACACTTGTACAGCTATCCTTATGGGGACTTCCTATAAACGTTATGATTTTTATGTTGTACAGACTGTATATTCGATCCCTTTTTCCCAACCCTAACTCTCATAGGAAACAATCAACATTTTTATATTCTCAAAATACTTCATTCTGTCTGATTTATGAGCTGTTTTCCTCTAAGAGACAAAAAAAAAGTCTCCACTAGGTCAACATTTACTGGTATTTCTATATTTATGGGGACATTTAGTGCCCAGAATGTAAGGAATAGAAGTTACAGACACAGACACACACACACACACACACACACACACACACACACACACACACACACACATGTGCAAACACACACAGACAAACACAAATTCTTACTGGAAAAAAATTCTTACATATATATATATATATATATATATATATATATATATATATATATATATATATATATATATATATATATATATATATATATATAATTACCAGCAATCTAAAACGCTATAGATCCCTGGAAAACATTCACGAGCATTAATAAACTACAAATCTGCCATTTCATGGACTACGACTCCATAAATGCACTCCGCTCACACACACATGTTCCAGACTGATTAGACTCTCACAGCTGAGGCTGCTCACAGACTGATTACTTGGACTATAAGAACACCTTTCAAACACACAGGTTGCAACCAAAACCGCTTACTACTCAGTAGGTACTGCATTTGAATTTAAATGTACTACTCGGCTGTTAGAAAGGTACGTTCTATACAGTATGAATGTGAAATCATGGTCATGTGACCTATCTGCGTCAGTTGCATCACTTCACTCCCATTCATAAATTGTCTCGCGGAGCATCATTGGCTAGCGCAGCATGCATGGGATGCGCTCTTCAAAGTCTCGACGGAAGTTGTAAGTCATCCGGGTACTTCTCGCATACTGATTTTTGAATTCTATTCATTCGGACATACAACTCGGCTTGCATACTGATTTTAGCGTACTGTATTGTATGGAAGTATGCGGTTTCAGACGCAGCTACAGTTATTGTCTTGCTTTGCCTGTTATTTTGACTACGACTCTGGATTGCCCTTATACATCTGTTTGCTCCTGTGTTGATCATTGCTTGCCTAACCATGCTCACCAATAAACCTGCATTTGGATCCGCACCTCCGTTGTCAGTGTCACTTTCCATGGTTTATATATATATATATATATATATATATATATATATATATATATATATATATATATATATATATATATATATATATATATATATATTATTATTATTATTATTATTATTATTATTATTATTATATTTTATTGTCCCCCCAGAAATACAACTTACACACGCACACATATGGACACATGCACGCACGCACACAAACACTAACCTCTTACTGGAAAACAAACTCTTACATATTTTTGGTGCCCACATTGTGAAGAATACAAGTTACACACACACACAAACACTAACCTTACTGAGAAACAAATTCTTACATATTTTTGGTCCCCACATTGTGAGGAATACAAGTTACACACACACATATGGACACATGCACTCATGCACACACAAACACTAACCTCTTACTGGAAAACAAATTCTTACATATTTTTGGTCCCCACATTGTAAGGAATACAAGTTAAACATACACTAATCTTTACTGGAAACAAACTCTTTAATATATGTTTTTGGTCCCCACAATGTAAGGAATACAAGTTACACACACACACACACACACACAAACAAACACACACTAATCCTTACTGGGAAACAAATAATTGTAAATTACATTTAAGGTCCAATTTAAAACTTATTTTTTGGTCCCCGCAATGTAAGGAACACACGCTACACACACACACACACACACACTAATTCTTGCAGGGAAACATTCTTACATATATTTTTTTACACACACAAATGCTCAGTTTCTCATTACTGAAATCTCCCACATTTCTCTCCTCAGCAAAATCCCAAATAATCCTCTCAGTTTCCTCCTCTCCGTGTCTCTGCTGTGCTTTTCTAATACTGCAGCACAGGCAGTTTCTCTCTCTCCCTATTTTTCTGTCTCTATAACCAAAATCCCTTCTGTTGTTGTAGACACCAAATCTGTTAAAGGCCTTGTGAAAGCAAAAGTGGGCTTTTAAGACTTGTAGTCTATTAGCTTTGAGAATCAGGATATGCAGTGATTTGTGAAGAAACACGTTTAACATACACGACTTATTCCAGAATTAAAATATTCAAAATATAAACATAACAATAAACATAACAATATACAATATACACATGTATACATATTGACTTTATTTCAATTTAAGACAATGCACTTTTATTACAATATATATATATATTTATTTCTTGGTGTTATAATTTTTTTTCTTTGAAGTTTATACATTTTAGAATGAAATTTGCCTGTTTCAGATCACGACAAATAACCATCTTATGTCAATGAAATTAAACTACGTTTTGTTTTGAAGTTTATTTTCTTATAATGGATTATATTGATTGTCCAACACAATCTCACGGCAATTCGTAACTTTTTGATTTAGTAGCTAATTCGTATGAATTTGTATGATCTAATTCATACAATTTGGTACGATTTGCTCATCCGCCAATGAAGGTTGGGTTTAGGGGTGGGGTTAGGTGCCACGCCTCCTTTTTGCAATCGTACAATTTCGTACGACTGAACTCTTGTACGAATTCATACGAATTAGCCACTAAACTGACAACGTAAAATACTAACGTTTTCTCGTGAGAATTATTAGCATCCCCAAGTCCACCTCGGGAACTCCTACTGTAAACCCATGATTACACAAAAAGATTTAGCAGATGCGTTTTTGCTCTTAAATTAAATAAGTAAATAAAATAATCAATCAACAATAAAATAAAATAAACAAACAAACAAAATTAACAAACATCAGATAATAATTCAACAATAAAATAAAATCGATCAAATCAACACACAAACAAAATCAACAAATAATAAATAGATCAATAAAAAAATAATAAAAATAAATCAACAATAAAATAAAATCAATCAACTCAACAAACAAACAAAAATCTACAAAATAAATACATTTAACAAACAAATAAATAATAATTCAACAATAAAATTAATCTAATCAACAAACGAACAAAATCAACAAATAATAAATAATTTAACAAATAAATAAATTCTTCAACAAACTAACAAATAAATAATAAATCAACAATAAATCAAAATCCATTAAATCAACAAACAAAATTAACAAACAAAAATAATAAATCAACAGTAAAATAAAATTAACCAAATCAACAAACAAATAATAAATAATTCTACAAACAAATAAATAAAAAATAAATCAACAAACAAAATTAACAAACAAATAAATAAAAAGTAAATCAACAAACAAACAAAATCAACAAACAAACAAATAAATAATAAACAGTAAAATAAAATCAACAAACTTAATCAACAAACAAAAAATAATAAATAATTCAACAAACAAACAAATAAATACATAATAAATCAACAAACAAACAAAATCAACAAATAAATAAATAATGAATCAACAAATTAACAAACAAATAAATGAAATAAACCAAAAAAATAAAATAAAATAGGCCAAACCTCCTTTACTGAAGAGTGCTTTTTTTGTCTCCAAATTGCAAACTCCACATGAACAATCTCTCAGAAACTACATAAGAACCTCTGACTTGCTGACACTGACTGCATTTCCATTTCTTCAAAGTCTTTGGTTAGTCCCAATCCAGCTTCCTGTTTGAACAGACAACATCCTGATTTAACACAAGAACGCAAACTACTCTCCTCTAGTCATTTCACAGGCTCTATCTTTACAAACTCCTACAATAACGAGACTAGTCAATAAAAAAGTGCAAAGACAAACTTAAAAACGTCTTACTTCTTCTTCGTTTTATGTGTTTGTGATCACAAAATTGTCAAATTCTCATCCGGAGTCTCTTTGTTCTCCTCTTATCAAGTGAAGTCCGAGGCTTGCGGACCACCCGCTGCGAGCGACGTCCATTAAAATCTGCCTGTAATGAGAATGAGATGTGCTGTTATCTTGATCTGCTGTAAACACTGAGCTGAGATCAGCCAGGAATGCATCCCATCTAGAGTTTGTGTAAAACAAATCAGTGATTTAAAACGAGTGTGTGTGGATTTAATGAGACTTAATGGGAAAGTGCATAATCTAATGACATTTAGATGGTGTGAGAAAGAGAGGTTTTGCATGTGAAGATGACTTTACGAGTGCTGTTTCTTCCCTGTGACTCTAAGGGCGCACTCACACTATGCTATCCGAACTGTGCCCAGGCCAGTTTCCCGGATCGTTTGAGAAGTGTGAGTGCTCTGACTCGGGTTCAGGCGTGGTTCAGTTGGTCGGCCCTGGCCCGGTTTGAAGAGGTGTGCCAGAGCACGGTTCACTTGGGCTTTGGCGTGGTATGCTTGTAGTGTGAGTGCAAAGTGCGTCTGAGCATGAAACTGAAGACGAGACGTGACTTTTAGGTGACTGTTTGATATGGAGTTATTAATCATTCCTACTGTTCAATGAATGCAAACTGTCATAGTTTATTAGGGTGCTTTCACATCTGTAGTTCGCTTCATTTGGTCCGGACATAGAGCAATAAATTATACATTGTTGCATTTTCTGCCGTCTTTGGGTCGTTTTCACACCACACTGCTGGCTTTGGTCCGAACCAGTTGAAACGAACCAAAATGCAGTCATCTGACAAAATCCACATCTCTCATTGGCCAGATGTTGTTGAACATATTTCCTAAACTGCTTATTGATTGGTCAGAATTCACGTGCGGGAAAATGCCAATGAACTCCTGCAGGTAAACAAAACCTTTTACTCTGGAGGGACGACTGCCCTGCCTGATTGTATTCCTGCTTCAGACAAACTATACATTACGAAAATGAAGCGCGGCCGCAGCTGGAAAACATTGTTTAATGCATCGCTCTTCACTTCAGGAGGAGACGTGAATTAATTTAGCTAAACTGCAACATGGTCATCTTGCGGAAATATTACCAACGATCCATCAGGTAATGTTTTCCCCCCTCTCTCTCTCTGTTGGTAAAGCGCTGTCAACAAATATTTTTCCTCCATATCCCATTATGCACAGCGCATCGGCCTACGGCAGCTGAATTAGTCCAAAACATGCAGTACTTTTTGCGGTTGGACCTATTTTAGTACGGATCATATTCTCGCCACAAACGAACCGCTGCAGGGTTCGTTTGAAAGCGTACCGAGACCACCTCTTCAAGCAGGTCTCGGTACGCTTATTTGGTCCGCTTTTGGTGCGCACTCGAGTACGATTGCTGCATTCTCACCTGCCCAAACGAACCGCACCAAAAGGGGAAACGAACTCTAGTGTGATTCAATCGAACTAAATAAGGCAGGAGTGAAAGCACCCTTAAAGACACAAACCCCTCACTGCACGACCTTCAGCAAACCTCCTAATTCCTGCAGCACGAGGACTTTATCATTGTTTATGAGCGTCAAAAGTGAACAAATAAATAATAAAACAACAGTAAAATAAAATCAACCAAATCAACAAACAAAATTAACAAACAAACTAATAATAAGTAATTCAACAAGCAAACAAATAAATAATAAAACAACAGTAAAATAAAATCAACCAAATCAACAAACAAAATTAACAAACAAACAATAAATAAGTAATTCAACAAGCAAACAAATAAATAATAAATCAACAGTAAAATAAAATCAACCAAATCAACAAACAAAATCAACAAACAAAATTAACAAACAAACAAATAATAAGTAATTCAACAAGCAAACAAATAAATAATAAAACAACAGTAAAATAAAATCAACCAAATCAACAAACAAAATCAACAAACAAACAAATAATAATTCAACAAGCAAACAAATAAATAATAAAACAACAGTAAAATAAAATCAACCAAATCAACAAACAAAATCAACAAACAAACAAATAATAATTCAACAAGCAAACAAATAAATAATAAAACAACAGTAAAATAAAATCAACAAAATCAACAAACAAACAAATAATAAGTAATTCAACAAGCAAACAAATAAATAATAAAACAACAGTAAAATAAAATCAATCAAATCAACAAACAAAATCAGCAAACAAAATCAACAAGCAAATAATAAATAAATAAACAAACAATAAATTAACTGTAAAATAAAATCAACCAAATCAACAAGCAAATAATAAATCATTCAAAAACAAACAAAAACAATGTGTGTATGGGTGTTTCCCTGTACTGGGTTGCAGCTGGAATGACATCCACGGTGTAAAACATATGCTGGAATAGTTGACGGTTTGTTCCATAGTGGCGATCCCTGATAAATAAATAACTTAGCCAAAGGAAAATGAATGAACTAAAAGAAAAGAAAATAAATTTCTTCTTCGTATTTTCATCTTTTTACTTTTAAATTTCTCATTTTATTTTATATGTTACCTGCCGTTTCTTTGCAATTAAGTGTGTGAAGTTCTCATTATTGCTTCTCTTAATGTCACCAGTGTAGCAGCTAGTAAGCTATGAAAGAGAGTCCACACACACACGTTTCAAAGCAGTGTCCCACATGAGCACACAAACACAAGCGCTGCCCGCTGTGCAAAAAATTCCCTTGTTTATTTTCATACGACTGATAGTTTACACCCGATTGCTGGCCCATCATGACAAAACATGACATGTTCTGGCCTCCTACACAGATGTCAGTGCCTGAGGTGCGCCAGGCGGCTTATTGTTTCCTTTCGATCTGGCCGCAGGAAATGAGCTCATTGGAACTTCACAGAGCGTCATTTGCGATTTTGTTTACAATTGGAGGACAACGGAGGAAGTTTACGTATTTTTGCAAACGAGTAACACGACGCCTGCAGCGCGCATACAGGGTTTATGAGTAAACACACACACACACACACACACACACAGAACAGCCCAGTTTGACAGACAGTCTATAGACAGAAACAGTCTACTGTGTGTGTGCACGTTGTATTCCTTACATTGCGGGGACGTAAATCATAGGTAATTTGTTGGTGGATAGATAGATAGATAGATAGATAGATAGATAGATAGATAGATAGATAGATAGATAGATAGATAGATAGATAGATAGATAGATAGATAGATAGATAGATA
>NC_133180.1:74252500-74330000 GCF_049306965.1 Danio rerio | reverse complement strand
CAGAATCTATCAACCATAAATTGAGATCTGTTTTCAATAACTGCGTATATAAAAGTCTCAACAGGGTCTTGTTTTTCCATACCCGGCTGGAAACCATCTGAAACTAGCTTCTTATGGTTGCTTGTTGCCCATGTAGCAAAATAAATAAATAAAAACCTTACAGGACTATATTTTATAAGGACATGAGAAGTTAAATCCGTTTAAACAAGTTGGTCTGAAACTCAATATATAGATACCCGTTTATAAAAACTGGGTTATTTCAAAGGAAACAAGCTATAGTGATATAAACGATTCTGCGCTGTAAATAAAGCTGTAAGTGCTGTTTTTAAGCATTTTTGCATAATCGCATATTTATTTTACATATTTGTTTCATATTTCATCCTTTAGTAATTTAAGGTCATAATATTTTGTATTAATTTAGCTGAGGTGTATTTATAAATGTAAATGTGTTGAAAGGTTTAAATGTGTTATTATTTCATAATGTACTTTAAGACATTTATTATGGAAACTTGTCACTTTGAGGAAATGACGTGTAATGTGAGTGACTTGTTTATGGATCTCCAGATACACTGACGATGATCAGACGCATGTCAGTGCTGTGTAAAGTTACATGTGTTTAAGAAGCTTAAAGTTGCTGCTGTCATAAGTCAAAAGGACAGTGAAGAAGACTTTATTAATTCATGGACCCTCTTTTCATGACAAGCGACCAACGAGGTATTTGTTTGCTTATTTAATGTATTAGATAATCATAGTTTGTATAATTGCTTATACGTTTGTACTGTGTTCATTTACTAATACAGTTCTCACGGCGTCACGGCGTCATGGCGACAGCCGCAAAGCACATTATGGACGACCTTAAATAAACGCCCGTTCTGGAGAAACAACCTGTGTCTGTGTTGTTGTGAAGAGAGTTACAAAAGCAATTATTGCTACCTAAATATTTTTAGTTGTATTTAAGTAGAAGTAACAACCTACATCATTCATTCATTTTCTTTTCAGCCTACTTCCTTTATTAATCTGGGGTCACCACAGCGGAATGAACCGCCAACTTATCCAGCATATGTTTTACGCAGCGGATGCCTTTTCCATCTCTAAGAAACATTCAAACACACACACTCAAGCACTACAGTCAATTTTAGCCCACCCAGTTCACCTGTACCGCATGTCTTTGGACTTGTGAGGGAAACAGGAGCACCCGGAAGAAACCCACGCCAACTCAGCGAGAACATGCATACTCCATACAGAAATGTCAACTGACCCAGCTGGGGTTTGAACCAACGACCTTCTAACTGTGAGGTGATTGTGCTACCCACTGTGCCACTAACTAAAAAGGTTTAGTCAAACTTTGTATAACTAAAAACAACTTTTTTGGTCAAATCACACTGTAAAAAATGTCAACCCAGGCTTATTACGGATACGTATTTAGGTCTACATTTCTAGGCACAGCGAAATATGTAACCAGAGGAACGTCTGCTCGCAATCTTTGTTTTTGCAAATCCACCAGAGGACGCGGTGTATGCTTTTTGTTTTCTCTTGTGCATTCTCTTATTACGTAATCATCTTTATCATCTTCATCTTCATTTTAATACAGAGTAAATTCACTAATGTTGATCCTGGACCATCATTATCATCATCATTACCTTCATCATCAACATCATCATCATCACCATCATCATCATCATTTAAATACAGTGTAAAGTCACTAATGTTGATCCTGGACCATCAACATCATCACCATCATCATCACCTTCATCATCACCATCCTCATCATCAGACTTGTGACTTGTGAGGGAAACAGGAGCACCCGGAAGAAACCCACGGAGAACATGCATACTCCATACAGAAATGTCAACTGACCCAGCCGGGGTTCGAACCACAGCCTTCTAACTGTGAGGTGATTGTGCTACCCACTGCGCCACCATTACACCCACTAACTAAAAAGGTTTAGTCAAACTTTGTATAACTAAAAACAACTTTTTTGGTCAAATCACACTGTAAAAAATGTCAACCCAGGCTTATCACGGATACGTATTTAGGTCTACATTTCTAGGGACAGTGAAATATGTAACCAGAGGAACGTCTGCTCGCAGTCTTTGTTTTTGCAAATCCACCAGAGTACGCAGTGTATGCTTTTTGTTTTCTCTTGTGCATTCTCTTCTTACGTAATCATCATCATCATCTTCATCTTCATTTTAATACAGAGTAAATTCACTAATGTTGATCCTGGACCATCATTATCATCATCATCATCGTCATCACCATCATCATCAGCATCATTTAAATACAGTGTAAAGTCACTAATGTTGATCCTGGACCATCATTATCATCATCATTACCTTCATCATCATCATCATCATCACCATCATCATCAGCATCATTTAAATACAGTGTAAAATCACTAATGTTGATCCTGGACCATCATTATCATCATCATTACCTTCATCATCATCATCATCATCACCATCATCATCAGCATCATTTAAATACAGTGTAAAATCACTAATGTTGATCCTGGACCATCATCATCATCACCTTCATCAACATCATCACCATCATCATCACCTTCATCATCACCATCCTCATCATCCTCATCATCAGACTTGTGACTTGTGAGGGAAACAGGAGCACCCGGAAGAAACCCATGTTAACCCAGGGAGAACATGCATACTCCATACAGAAATGTACACTGACCCAGCCGGGGTTTGAACCACAGCCTTCTAACTGTGAGGTGATTGTGCTACCCACTGCGCCACCAACCCAGGCTTATTACGGATACGTATTTAGGTCTACATTTCTAGGGACAGCGAAATATGTAACCAGAGGAACGTCTGCTCGCAGTCTTTGTTTTTGCAAATCCACCAGAGGACGCGGTGTATGCTTTTTGTTTTCTCTTGTGCATTCTCTTCTCACGTAAATTCCCCAGAGGGCGCAATATACACTTCAGCCGACCTGGGGTGCGTTTCTGAAAACCATCGTTAGCTAACTAAGGTCGCAAGTTCCGTCGTTACATACATAGTTTGTTGATTTGCCGTTTCCCCAATATACATATACATACATACACGTGTATATATATATATATATATATATATATATATATATATATATATATATATATATATATATATGTATACATAATTTTTTTTTGTGAGCTTGCATTTGGACTTAATCTTTTTAACTGAATGAAGAAAATTTTCTTTCAGGTAAGGTCAACGTGTTAAATGGAACAGACATTTTTACTTATTTTTGCCAAACCAACAACAACAACAAAAAAAAAAAAAAAGTATTTTCAATTTGTTGGATTTTTTTTTACGGTGCATGAAAGATCTGAATCTCCTGATGTCATAAAGTGTGATCCGTCTAACACCCCAGTTGAACAGAGAAGCTGCGGTCAACTGATGGGATTGCAAGGATTAATTCCGTCCAAGTTTTTGCTAGAGATGATGCGTCTTCATCCATGCCAAGATATCTGACAGGCAGGCAGAAATCCAAGCTGAGAGAGTGAAGTCATCAAGCTGAAACAACAGATGGAGCTGTGTATCATCTGCATCGAAGCTATGTACTTTTATGATGGTGCCCAGCGAGGTTGCGGAGAAGAAAAGAAGACCGAGCACACGCCCTTGAGGCACCCCAGTGTTCAACTGATGTTCAGTGTCCACTTGTGAAGCCAGACTCACTGTCGTCAAGTAGGTTGATCTGTGAGAGAAAAGCAGAGAGCTGATTGAACGCAACTCTTTCAAGGGTTTTGGCCAGCAGAAGAAGGAAACAGACTGGATTGTAGTTTTCATCTGCTGTAAGATTGAGTGTTGGTTTTTTGGCTTGCTTAAAGGAGGTGGGGAAGTTGCCAGTGGTGAGGAATGTGTTGATGATGTGAATGAAAGCTAGTAACAGTGTTGGGAAAGCTCTGATAGGAGACTGGAGGGAATTGGGTTTAAGGTACCGGTTGTAGGATGGTTGACACAGATACTGTTAGGTACGGTGGCCGGGAAGTGCAAAACAACATTACAAAGTTTGAAACACTTTAACAAAGCTCGAGACAAATTTACATTTTGAAAAGCATGTTTACCTATCATCAGACACAATTACATAGGAAAAACAATTTTACCAAGGACGAAACAAATTTAGATTTTAGAAAACGAATTAACAAGACGCAAAACACTTTTACAAATCCCGAAACAAATTTACAATTACAGATTCTCTACAGAAAGGGAATGTACCACACCCCGGAAGTGACGTGGAATGTACCACACACCGGTGAGTGTCCAAAAAAGTTCTGTATAAATGTAAGCAATTATTATCATTATTATTTTCACTATGAAGAGAGACTTGCCTTAAAACTAGAAAAAGAGTACTATATTGTGGAGGCATGCAACAAAGTGTAGCTGAAACATTCAACACATCCGAGTTGCGTAACGCCATTTGGGTTGCACTCAAAAGCCCCTTTCACACATACAGACCTTTCCGGCAATTTTCCGGAAAGGTTGTATGTGTGAACAGGTCCTTTTTGAAAATACCGGTAAATTCTTTCTGGCTATTTTCCGGAAAGAGAAGTTGTAACATTACCGGCAATTTGCCGGAATGCTGCGCTGTGTGAATGCAGAAGGAAGATTACCGTAATAAGCGCGTGCACGTCTAGAACGTGCTGACGTGAGACGTCTGCTTTAGCCAATTACAACAGTCAGACGCATTTACGTCCGCGTGGTTTGTGAGAATAAAAACCTTTGAATATTTTTCCAGACACATTTAGCTGATAGAAGTTAGTCAGATCACGTTTATATGTTCTTCTTTATGCCAACTGTGTAAATAATCATCGATGAGATGCTTATGATAAGCCGTTGTTTGTTTACCTTCAAGCTTTGCGTGTGCCTGTGAAACAGCCTGTGAGCGCCTGCACACGCACATATTATGAACATCTCGACATGAGAAAGTGATCCTGCGAAAGCTGTTCACAATATTGATCATCCACAGAGTTTGTAATTTAGTCAAATGTTTACTAATACAAGCGCAGCCGTTTAAAGCTCATTTGTGGTGAATGATGTCAGAATTTACCGGTATTTTTGAATGGATGTGTGAACGCTCTTTTCCGGAAAATTTCTGTAACGTCCTCGCCTGTGTGAACAGCGCTTTTTTGAATATACCGGTAAAGTCATTGCGGAAATTTTCCAGATATTTACCGGTATCACTGTGTGAAAGGGGCTAAAGTCTCTTCATAAGTGATTATAGGTGGTGAAGCAGCTCAGCAATTGCATGCTCTACTGTATTCATGTTGCTAGCACAGGTGAAAAAATTATATAATTAAATGCAATTAAAATACACTTAAATACCCGCAAATACATTTTTAGTACATTGTTATTTTTTTTTGTGTTAAATAAAAGTTTGATGGTTTTACACTATAAATATACCAATTAAAAGTATGTTTATACTTCAGTTGGACTTTAGTACACTTGACAAAAGTGCACTAAATACCAGTAATACTTAAATACATTTTTAGTGTACTACAATAAAGTACACTACAGAAAAAACATCCAAGAGTTTTATTAGTGTGTTTTTCAAAAGTGTGCTTTAAATGCTTTAAGCATTAGTTGATTTTTAGTACACTGTTTACATACTAATCCTAAGTTTAAAATAAGTTAATAGATAAAAAAAATCCATTAGTAATGTATTGTAGTAGAAGTACATTTTCCCAAAAGTTTTACTTAAGTACACTTAAAATGAATGCATTATTATCACTAACACTTAAATTGATTTTGAGTTGAAGTTTACATTAAATTGACTTTATTAAAAATCTATTAGTAATGTATTGTTGTAACGACCGGGAAGGGAGTGACAGATACAACTTGAGGTAAGATCCAATATGCTGGTTTATTCAGCGTCAGGCAAGCAGTGGTCATACAGGTACAAACGGGTATGTGTAGGCAAATCCAGAGTCGTAATCAATATTTAGGCAATGGGTCATAAGGCAGGCGGCTAAACTAGAGAACAAGGGTAAACAAGGCTAGGGTCTAAACACGGAGAAAACAAGACAAGGAGAAACGCGTTGTAATGTCACTTAGCAGTAAACAAGACTCTGCAAACTGGAACAGTGAATGTGTGGCTTAAGTAGGGTGAGTATCACTCTCTAACAAGGTTCAGCTGGTGAGAGTGCAATCAAGCTAGATGTGTCAGCAAGGGTGTCTGGGAGCAGTGCCTGTATGAAAATGTAGTCCTTGGAAATGCGGAAGTGTAGTCCATAGAGTTCGTGTGATAACCAGCGATCTCTGGGGAGCGATCGCTGGTTATGTGACAATTGTAGTAGAAGTACATTTTCCCAAAATACTTTTAATACAGTATTTAGCACACTTTTATTTTTACAATTTGTATATTCTTTTAATATATTACTATTATACTTTAAATTAGTCATAAATATATTTAAATGTTTAAAAGTAGCGTTCAAGTGTATTTCTAGTTGTAACTAAATAAATATTTTTAAAAATACAGATAAAGTATGTTTAAAGCACATTTTAGTTCAATTTCAGGGTGTCTCAAAATAACACAGTTGAGTACACTTACCGTACGTTCACACCGAAAGCGGCGAGAGCGTCAAAGTAGCCGGAAGTCATTCATTTTCAATGAGAGCCGGCGGCGATAAGCGGCGAGGAGCAGCGCGGCGCGTCTTCGCCGGCGTGAGCGTCGAGGAAAGTTGAAATGAAGTCAACTTTATGGTAATGAGCTATGACGCGGTTCGGCGGCAACCAATCAGAATGAAGACGTCCATCGCTTGATAGCAGTTCAGAGAACACAGACCTGTGAACTTTGGTTCCGACCACAGTTGTTCCCAAGGGTTTGATTATTGCGGTCGCCGGATTTCCAATTATTTACAATTTTTTCCTACAGGAACATACATTAAATAAGTTACTGGCGAGTTACTGATGTTCATTAATGTTATATAAATTTATCTTAAAGCGTGAATCTCACGCGACGTGACATTACAAAACAGTACTGCTGCTTCAGGATATTTCAGACATATGGACACATATTGGATAAATAAAGCAAAGCCACACCACACGCAGATTGATCTTCCATTGTTGTATGAATTTGATAAGAAGTGCGCAACATTTTCACGCTAGAAACATGTTTTATAAAGGAATGTAACAGATATGCTGCAACGGCTCCTTTAAATATGAGATCAATGTAGCGAGTTTTGACGCTCACGCCGCAGGAGCCGAAGGCAGAGAGCGTTGTCGCCAGGGCGGCCAGAGCGACCTTGGATGCTCTCGCCGCTTTCGGTGTGAACGTACGGTTAGATGGTATTAACATATACTTAATACTATCTTTTAGTACATTAAGTACAAAATTAGTGTGTGAAAATAGAGCACTTTTAGTACATTACTGAAAAGAGTATTAAGTATACTAAAATAAAGTGCATTTTAGTGCACTTTTTTTTACCTGGGAGTAAATGTGTGTTGTTGTGACCTCTGTGGAATAAATTAAAAATAAAATTAACATCAAAGATGTTCAAATTCCAGAAAATGCCCACTGCTCACCATGGACCAACAGTTGATCATTGGTGTTTGGAATTTATCATGGATCGCCACAGCGGAATGAACCACCAACTATTCCAGCATATGTTTTATGCAACGGATGCCTTTCCAGCTGCAATCCCTTACTGGGAAACACCCATACACTACTGCCAATTTTAGTTTATTCAATTCACCTGTACGGCATGTGTTAGGACTGTGGGGGAAACCGGAGCACCCGGAGGAAACCCACACCAACACAGGGAGAAAATGCAAACTCCACACAGAAATGCCAACTAGTTCAACTGGGACTCCAACCAGCGACCTTGCTGTTACAGTGCTAACCACTGAGCCACGGTGTGGCCTGCCAAAATGTTTGATTTGGTGAGCTGTTTTGAAACACCTCAAAATGAACGTAATTTCGGAAGGTCGGTTGTGGGTAAGCTGTGCTGAGAGCAATAGTTGATGAGTATTGACTTAAAAAAGTGGTATAAAGTCAGTCAGAGAAGAAGCGGGAGAGAAACGAGATTGTTGTGTGCAGTTTTTCGGGTGTCTGAGGTGTTGATGGTTTTGCTTTGGGAGTGAGACAACTTGAAAGTGCGAAGAGCATCTGTGAGCTCAAAGGTCTGGAGGGTGTTATGGCCTGGAGGTGAGAGGACCGATATTGTCAAGGCTCGATGTGGAGCAGAAAGTGCCAGCATCAAATAAGTGGTTAGTGGAGGAAAGGGATGCAGACACAACAGAGGAGGAGCATGTAGTGAGAGCGAGAGCAGAGGTCATGATAAAAAGGAGAATATGGCAGTCTGTAGTGGGCATGAAGGAAGGGACGGAAAACTGGAGAAAGAAATAACCAGTGGGCAAATTCCCATGAAGTGCTTTGAAATGTGGAGTTTTTATCCGATGTTTCATGATAGGGTAATATTTAATAATGTTAAAATAATAAAATAGGGGGCGGGGCATGATGTAGCTCCTCCCCTTTAAAGGGCCATGACACCCCCCACTTTCAGTTAAAGTCTACTTCAGAATTTTTTCAAAAGATGCATGATTAATGGGCGTGGAGCTCCGCAAGCATAGAGCAGGAGTGGGCGTGGCCAGCAGGGGAGAAGGGGAGCGAACAACTGTTGTTGTCAGTAAGCTCACAAACTGAGACACAAACCGTGAGGAGACGCATGAGTTTATAGTTCACAAAGGTAAAATGCAAAGAAATAAACAGTAATTTAATGCCCTGCTACATTTGTTATTCATAATTTCATATACACATAACCACAATTTATATCATTATAAAGATAAGTGTGTTCATGTAAACACTATAAATGAAGATTCTCCCTCGATCCCCAGGTCTAAATTATAGATCACAAATATTCTCGAAAGTATTAAAAAAAAAACAGTAATATTCCTCAAAACATAGGGGGCGCCCTTGTATGTTCCCTAATGGAAACTGCAGGTCATCCTGTGGTCATGTCTGGTACTGCAGCCAAACAAAGTCATACTGAAAGCTTTTTTTTAGATATCAAGTTTAAATGTGGAATATAATTTGTTCAAATATTTAGCTTTGATTTTCTGTCAATTTTAGGCTAAAACATGTTCTGTAAAACACATATTTCATGTAATATTTAACATATGTATTCATCATTATTTTTCAAAAAACATTAAGGCACATAACTTTTGTTTAATTTCTCTTTTGTTTTTGTTTTTTCCACAACAAGCTCGCATCTGTCTTCTTTTAAATGAGATCAAGCTTAAATCTGAGCAAAGTATTGAAGATTGGCAATCATTCAAGTTGAACATGTCGTTTTCATGTCTCTGTTCAAAAAGTGGGGGCAACAGTTAAGGGGTTAAACCGCAGAGTTAAAAATGTGACCCTGGACCACAAAAACAAAGTCATAAGAGTCCGTCTTTTTGAATTGGAGATTTGTACACCCTCTGAAATCTGTTTAAACAAATCTTTCATTGATGTATAGCCGGAGTCACCAATCTCGTTCTTGGAGGTCTGGTGCCCTACAGGTTTTAGCTCCAACTTGCCTCAACACACCTGCCTGTGTTTCAAGTATACCTACTAAGCTGCGGTCAACCTAGAGTTTGAGTTTGCGAAATTCTGTCGTACGGCTCTGTGAAAACGGGCGGGATTAAACAAGATGACTAGACATTTAAAAAAGCAAGCGATTGCTCCATACTTTAAATTTCGATCCTCGATTGGTCTCACGCAGTCTAGTGATGCGATTTCGCAGGTCAGAGTTCACCAAGCTTGAACTTTGCACCGCAGCAACCTGCGAAACTTGACGCATGACCCTAATTTTCCGGTCTGACGCATTTGCGTGCGTATGAATTGAAGTCTATTGGTGGAAAAGCCCAGTGTGACCGCAGCTTAAGACCTTGATTAGCTTGTTCAGGTGTGTTGGATTAGGTTTGGAGCTAAAATCTGCAAGACACCGGACCTCCAGGAACAAGTTTGGTGATCCCTGATGCATAATAATATGAGGGTTGAAAAAAATCTAAATATTGAGAAAATCACCCTTACAATGACTTTGTAATGCACATTACTAATCCAAAACTGAGTTCTGTTATATATTGTTGAAAATGTGTACTAAATGTCTTCATGGAACATGATCTTTATATAACATTCAGGTGATTTTTTGGCATGTAATCAACTTAAAACTGGTTTTGGGGTCCAGGGTCACAAATATTGGAGCAAACTGAATGTGTAAAAACAAAGATAAACACACTCAACCACAATCTGCGCACAAGTTCTGCTAAATGTTCCGTCACGCAACTGTTAATTAACCAATTTTCCAGTGTACAAGACAAAGCATATAGTGTCATTAAAGCTAATTATGTGCATGAGTGTGAAGGGGAGTCTAAAGGCAACACGTGCACTCACAACAAACATGCTCTTCAGTATTCGCTTAGGGATAAAAGTCAGTTCACTTACAAATGATTTCTGAGCAGCTTTACAGAAAAAAAGCATTTTCAGTTCAACAATCTGCTTCACAAATAAAATAAGATGATTATCAGAGGTAAAATATTAGGGATGTCCAGATCCAAAATCGGACCCAATCACGTAGTTTCCTACTCGATTGGAATCAGATGTTACATCCCATTCAGGACCAGAACATATATATATGTGTGTGTGTGTGTGTGTGTGTGTGTGTGTGTGTGGTGTGTGTGTGTGTGTGTGTGTGTGTGTGTGTGTGTGTGTACCCATCTATAGTTATGTGGTGGCATTAGGCATGGTCCAAACCAGGCTCATTCTGAAAACGTAGTCCCGCGGACGTTTCTGGAGACGGCAGAATACGTCCCAGCAGGTACGTATGGATGCAGTTTTTGTTTTTGCGAATCCGCGAGAGGCCGCTGTGTGCGCTTTTTCGCACCTCAAATGCCTCTCGCGAGTGCAGTTTGTGCCCGCGCTGTTCTCGTGTGAACCCACCAGAGGCCGCTGTCCGACTGACCGAATGATTGACTGCGCGACCGGCCAATCGGCTGACCCGCCCTCCTCCTTTCTTAAACCCAACCAATTTTACCGATTGACCCGCCCGCCCACTCACTTCCCTAAACCCGAGCAACAATTTACAAAAGCCGTCCAAAAAAAGAAAAGTTCTGATTTTTTTTTTACCGCTTTTCGGATTTCACCGCATTCTCACCCTGTTATGAAACTCGTTCACTTAATTTTTGGGATTTTGCTTTTGTCTTACCTGATTCTGGAACCGCTCTTCCCCGGACTTGAAACCGATAGCTGTGGTCAACTCCTCTCTGCATCTCAAGTCTGCCGACGTACACGATGAGCTGAGTGGACAAACGGATTACAGCGGGACAGCGCGAAAGGAAACAGCGTCACACCGCCCCGAAGCGTTCGCTTAAAAAAAATAAATGCAGCCGTACGTACCTCCCGGGACGTATTCCGCTGTCTCCAGAAACGTCCGCGGGACTACGTTTTCAGAATGAGCTTGGGTTGGGATTCTGATGGTATGATAACCTTGAATATAAATATCACGGTTTCACAGTAGTCAGATTACTGCTCTAAAATATATTATTCTAAAATGTCTGAGTAAAAAACAAAACCTTTTTCCCCTTTATACACAATGCATTTTAATTTGAGAAACA
Source organism: Danio rerio (assembly GCF_049306965.1). Lineage (NCBI taxonomy): Eukaryota > Metazoa > Chordata > Actinopteri > Cypriniformes > Danionidae > Danio > Danio rerio. Next base: position 74,318,409 of record NC_133180.1, on the reverse strand, counting down.
TTTAAAATATTTTGGAGCAGTAAACATGTCAGGCTGAAATATTCAAATGAAATATTGACTTCAGTCTTCATTAGTTTCTAAAACATTTATATTTATATTTTACACTGCCTGTTAAGTCACGCATCGATTTTAAAACCTTGATTTTTACTTACAAAGCTGTTCATGGTTCTGCACCTGATAATATATGTGGCCTGATATCTACCTCCTCTTCCTCTCGCAGTCTACGCTCCGCTTCGGGGATCACCTTGTATCAGCCCCGTTGCAAACTTAGCAGCATGGGAGGCAGCGCATTCTCTTATCGTGCACCTAAATTGTGAAATGCTCTCCCCACTAATATCAGAAACGCCAGTTCCCTGGACTGTTTTAAGAAACTTCTTAAAACTCATCTTTTTATTATTGCTTATAACGTATGAGGCCTTCTGTTAATATGTATATTTTTATCATTATTATCATTCTTACTTTTTTGTGTATTTCATGTTCTTCTGTGTGTTGATGCTCTTGTTAGCGCTTTGAGTTTGAGAAAAGCTCAATATAAATAAAATGTATTATTATTATTATTATTATTATACATTCTTGACCTGGGGTCCGTTCTTCGTACCTCGCTTAAATGATCTAAGATGATTTGGCAGATCCTGGATCTTTTAATCTTGATAACTAATCTCTCGCTAATTTGGTTCTTCAAACAAGTTCGCGAATTAGATTAGAATGTCTGGATGAACTGATCTGAGATCGCTGCGTGTGTTGTAAAGGACTGATCTATCGATCCTCGAAATCATGATCAGCAATGCAATGATTGGCTGACGGCACAGCAGCGTAATGACATCATCTGATTAATATTCAATTATCCATGTGAGCAAAATTACATCAAATGAGCAGTAAACGGTTTGTTTAATATGACACGCAATAACTTTCCACATTTGTTGTGAGCTGCAGGCTTTACACTTTCATTTGTCAAGACAAGAGTATTCATCATGCATTTCAATGCAAATCAGTGTATTTAGTTTCACATTTAGAAAATATTTTCTTTATAATAGTAGCCGTTTTTTAATCGGTGTAAAGAATAACTGGTTGTTTACAAAAGCATTTTCATATTGGTAAAGGTGTCTGCAACTTTTGTGAAGCATCAAATCACTGGCATATTAACTGTAAAAACATGTTTATGACTGCTGACATGTATTATTGCTTTAAAAAAAGTCACATATTGTGCATTTCTATTATACACAATTTGTACTAAAGCGATCTAAAAAGTTCATATCAATAAGTTTTCTCTTTGCACCACCAGATGGCAGTCTTTGTACTTTCATTTCGAGGGTGCAGATTGCATAAGTTTTATTAATATGTATAACTTTATTTATTTTATTTATGACTTTAACTTTATATATATTTATATAGTTTAAAGATATGTACCATTTTCCCAAGTGTATATAACTACTACTGTAAGAAAATATCAGAATTGGGAACATACTTTCTGTATTATCTTTGCTTGAACTGAGCCGATCTAATGTTTATATGAATTGAACCTGCTCCCGATCAGGTTTGACCAAGCAGAACTGTTGCCATGACAACAACTCTCGGATCAGCTTTGAAGAACGAAACGATCCTGGATCATGTCAAATCGTCAATATCCAAATCCAGCTAACTGAGTAATCCACGTACGAAGAACGGACCCCTGGTGAGAACTCTAGCAGCTGCTTTTGGCTTATTTACTATCAAATAAATATCAGGGCATTACAATAATCCAGTCTGGATGTCAGAATTGCAGCTTTCTGTATCTTTTTAAGGTGAAAGTGAAATAAGGTGAAATATTCATTTATTCATTCATGCAATTTTAATTCGGCTTAGGGTGCTTTCACACCTACACTTTTGTTTCGGAACGTGTCTCGTTTGCCCAGTTAGCGCGGTTCGTTTGGCATATGTGAACAGGGCAATCGCACTCTGTTCCGCGCCAAAGTAATCGCTCCGAGACGCGCCTGAGTGAGGTGGTCTCGGCTCGATTGAAACGAACCCTGGAGAGGTTCGATTGCAGTGAGAAAGCGATCCGATCCGAGCGCGGTTATATCACAGTGTTTTATGGATATGTAATAGGCTTACGGCCATATGAAGAGAGAATTATGAGTAGGGCGGGAAGTTTCGCAAGTCTCCAGATGCCCGCAAACGAGTGATGATCTCCCGGTAATCTCGCGTCTCCCTCCCGGTCCTCAAATAGGCATCGTCGCGCACCCTTCTCACCCCTCCCCACCGCATCTCTCCTCAGACACGTCGCACGCGCCCACCTTGTCAGTCACCACCAAACCACCACCTCTCCTGACAGCTTAGCAGGACGCTGCAAAATAAACCCTGACACTCTGACCAATGTGAGAAGAGTTTACTCGCACGTGACTTGTTTTAGCTCTTTTGGTCCGATTAGAAACTTTGCAGTGTGAAAGTGAACCGCTCCAAGAGCAAAGAGCAACAATGTAACAATTGTAATCTCTGTTTCGGAACAACTGACTCGATTCACAGGTGTGAAAGCACCCTTAGTCTCTGATTATCAGGGGTCACCACAGCGGAGTGAACCGCCAACTATTCCAGCATATATTTTACACAAAGTATGCCCTTCCAGCCGCAACCCAGTACTGGGAAACACCCATACACTCTCACATTCACACACGCTCTCATACATTATTTAGTTCATCCAATTCACCTATAGCGCATGTGTTTGGACTGAAGGGGAAACCGGAACACCCGGAGGAAACCCACACCGACACGGGGAGAACATGCAAACTCCACACAGAAATGCCAACTAGCCCAGCTGGTAGTTGAACCAATGATCTTCTTGCTGTTAGGTTACCACCATGCTGCCCTAAACAAGAATTATAATTTTCAAAATTCAAGTTGCCATTGGCGGTTCATTCCGCTGTGGGAATCCCTAATTAATAAAGGGACTAAGACAAAAAGAAAATGAATCAATGAAAGTTGCTGTCTAATTCAACACCATGAAGCAACAGTACATCCTTCCAGAAAAGTTTCTGTGCGCAGGCTTTCAGTCCAGTGAGTAATGTCTCTGTCTGAATTGAAAAAGACGAAAACCACAGGTCATTCGTCTTTTACTGTACGCCTGTAACACTCTCTGTTAACTGAAAAATTTATATTTCTTCTGATCTTGATGAAACGTATAGCTGAGTGTCATCAGAATAACACTGGAAACCCTGGGTATTCTGATCATTTTCCAAAGGGGCTGCATATATAATATATTGAAAGTAGGAGAGGGCCTAAAACAGATCCTTGTGGCATTCCCAGCATTACTGCTGCTAATTCGGATGTGTTTCCTAGTTAAATAGAATAATAGTTCTTTGATTTCACTTGAAGTGCTTTGGGGCCTTCAGGTAGGTAGTTCTCATAACCTGCATTTTGTAGAATTATCAGCCTTTCTGGATGGATTTTTTTTCCAGTAAGCTTGTTGCAGTACATTATGGGATTACCTTCTCCATGAAGGATGCAATCTTCAAAACTGGCCAAAAGAAGGTATCTTAGAAGGCAGCATAATTATGCTACCTACATTTTGGATTAGTCTTTTTGTGTTATAAATGCATCTAGGACAGCTGACTAAGGTGGGTCTAAATATACCAACTTGCATAAAGAATGCAAGAGAAATCTGTACAGGTTTTTTTTTCTTCTAGCAGCATTAATGATAAAAGACATTTATTTGACATGAATTGTGGCTACATTTCTCAGATCCCAGAAACAATTGGCACTGATAATGATGATTAACTTGGCTCACAATGTTTTGTGGAAAGCAGCCCTGAATGTGTTATTGACAGGTTTGTGATTAAAACAAGGAACTAAATATTCACGGCCCACCCAATAAGACTCTTATGATTAACAGTAGCATAAAGTATCTGCAAAAAAAAAAAGATATAAAAACAGTTCAAAATCCACCATCTACCCATCCTCAAACTCAATACAACAGCCCACAAGATAGAAGTCGTAAGTACAATATGTGTGCAAGGCTGCTCTGAGGTTAGATACACAGTAGTGATGGGAAGTTCAGGGGCCTCATGTATCAACGCTGCGTACGCACAAAAACTTTGCGTACGCCAGGTTTCACGCTCAGAATCGCTCACGTTTGGATTTACTAACAATGAACTGAACGTGAGAATGTGCGCAGCTTCACGGCAGCTTTCTGGCAGGCGTACGCACATTTTTTGTGCGTTTCTGTTTTATTTCCATTGGTGACTCCTAGAGGCAGTTGTGTTAAATTGCTCTCTACAAAGTGTCTGAGCCTTGCAATGGCAGCTGTATGAGACGGGTTCATCTAGTAGGTATATAAGGTTTCCATACCATACATTTGACCAGCTAAACATTAAAGCACAATTTGCAGCAGTCGCCTGTTTTCCCAATGTAATCTGAGCTATCTACTGCACGCACATTGCTATAAAGGCCCTATCTGAAGATGAATTTGCATGCGTGAATCAGAAACATTTCCATTCAATAAATGTGCAAATAAAATATGATGCACAAACTTATTAATGATTCCTACTTGTCTTTCTCTTGATAAATAGGCAAAATCTGATATGTAGCGGGGGAAAAAAGAAGAAAGAGTTCATCAGACGCTGGATTCGAGCCGAGTTCATGCTTGAACGTGTCAAAACATGATCCATGCGTCTTACGAGCAGCGCCACTGAGACTGTTTTGGGTACTGCAACATTTTACAGGTATAAACCACATTAATTATTTTTTTTAATGCACTCAGTGCGATGTTCTGACCCAACTGTGTTAACCGTATCAGCTAAACTCTAACTGTTTAACTGTTGTTAATTCCGGAGAACAAACTTGCAAATAACACCGCTTTTCTCCGGTCTACCTCCGAAAGCAGCACCTCCAATTCACATTCTGTTCAAAGTTTCTCTTTTTGCTTGATTTTGCCATTGCTTTTTCGTTGGGTTTTGCCATTAGCATAGTCATTAGCATATTCATACGGGGGAGGAGGCAGGGAGGGGTTTTGTGCTCGTGCATGTTGCGCTCAGTTTCACGTTCATTCGGATGTACAAAAGAATATGCATGAGATTCGGCGTACGCAGTGTTTCATACATCTGAATTTTTTTCTGCGTACGCACAATTACAGCTTTGTGCGTACGCAATGTTTTAGTAAGATTTCCACGCAAGTCTTCGTACATGAGGCCCCAGATCTTTACCGGGGAGGTTACATACCTAAATTATGTAGTCAGCGATAGTAATTTCAGTCAGTTAAAACATCACTATGGCATGATCTGAAAAATGTTTTATAGTGAAGTTTTGCAACCCAACTGAAGCATGATTCTCTAAGGTTTTTTCCCCCAGATCCTCTCATTTAAACAATCGGTTTACCTGCGGTGCTGTTGTTCAAGTTTAGTTTTAGTCAGAACAGGCTGTCATGTACTGTTTGTGTTTGGTTCACTGAATCACGCATGAGCAGTATTATCGGTTCACCGCTTCTCAAATTTAATCTCAATGTAATGTTACTGTACTAATAACTGAATAAGAGTATATATTGGATTATTTCGAGTCAGAGGGGCGTATAAGGCTTGTTAAAAAGTGAGTAGTTTGTGGATAAGTGCTTACTGGAGACGCGAATCGTTTCAAATGATTCAGTTCATTTTGGTGAAATAGTTCAACCGGTTCACTTAGAAGATCCAGTTAAAAAGATTTGTTCGCGATCGCGATATAGAAATAAAATCCATTATTGGGCACAAATGTGTTAAAGTAAAAGTTTTGAGTGTCTGTATTTAATGCTGTCATCGTGTTGCTGTCATGTCCATGTTCTTGTCGAGGGAGCAACAGTGAGGACTGACTAGAGGAGAACCGGCTCGATCTGGCCAATCGCAGCAGGACTACAGACTCTGAGGTGCGAAAGGGTCAAACACCAGCAGCGTAAATTAGATTTACTTCTAAAAGGCTTACAGTAAGATTATGTATTAAATACATTTACAAAGACATTTACAAAGATTACACAGTAGCAAAAAATGATAAAAACAGTTCAAAATAATACATTATGCAAACAATCTCTCAGAAATAAAGGTACAAGAGCTGTCACTGGGGTGGTACCTTTATAAAAGTTACACATTTGTGCCTAAAAGGTCCATATTACTACCTCAAGGGTACATATTAGTACTGAAAAAGTAAAAATGTTTACCTATTGAAAGTTTTAGGTACTGATATATACCTTTGAGGTACCAATATGGACCCTTTAAGTACAAATGTGTCCCTTTTGAAAAGGCACCACCAAGTGGCGTAGCAGACGGGCCCGCAGGGCACGCACCGCGGGGGGGGCCCCGTGTGATTAGGGGGCCCCACATCGTCGCGATCTTCAATAATTGAAAATCCAGGAACCGCAATAATCAAACTCTTGGGAACAACTGTGGTCGTAACCAAAGTTCACAGGTCTGTGTTCTCTGAACTCCTCTCAAGCGGTGGCTACTTCATTCTGATTGCTTGCCGCCGAACCGTGTCATGGCCAATGAAGACGCGCCGCTGTTTCTTGCCGCCGGTTCTCGTTAAAAAATGAATGACTTCTGGCTACTTTGACGCTCTCGCCGCTTTCGGTTTGTGATCGCTCCTCAGTTTGTGAAGGATTCCCCGCATTGTCGCTCCACCCCCCCTTATTTTCCCGCACCTCAATTTGTGACATAGATATATACACTAGATATCGCATAGGGACGCTGAGCATGCGTCAATAGCGCCGCCACATTGGTACAGTGCTTCCAGGACAAATGTCATTCAACCGCACTAGTCAAGACAGTGTTATTACGTGAAGATGCAGGACTGTATCGCTGTCTATGAGTGTAGTAACGGTCAAACAAAGAAAACAAAGCACAATGGCAGAACATTTCATAGGTAAGATTAAGTTTTTTACGTTTTTGTATGTTCTAAAATTTGTGCTAATCAGGTAACGTTATTAATAATACAGTCACTTACTGCATTCATCATAAGGCAAAGTAGCTCCAATTCGCACTAAACACTCGGCTTATGCTAGTTTTGTTGAATAAAATCAGCAAACAATGCAAAAGAAATATGACGAGATGCTGCGCTGCCAGAAACTTGTATTATTGTCGGCGAGTGAACGAGTTGTTCATAACGGAGATTCATTCACAAACAAATCGCTCCCTCCGTCAGTATGAGAAGTGAAAGCAGGAGAGGAGCTGTGTTTCAGGACACGGATTTGATCAAATTGAACAGGGAGGGTGGATAGTATATTTCTGTACACACAAACACAAGCTTTTGTCAGGAATGCCCGTGCGGTCACTGATCCATCAATGTAGAAAAGTGATGTAAAATTATAATTTTCATAATTAAAAAAAAAAATTACACACTAACATCCAGGAAAACTCCCGATCATATATATATGTGTATATCTCTGGCTCTGCCCCCCCCCCCCCCCCCTCAACTGGGGGCCTCCGCATTTTGTGCTACGCCACTGGCACCACCCCAGTGATAGCTCTTGTTCCTTTAAATCTGTGAGTGTATGTGTGCTGTAGTGAAATTATGGTAGTGCACTATTATACCCTAAACTGTTGATCATTTTGATAAATTTCTAATAGATGAAATACATCTTGGTAAATAGAGACAACATATAGAGACAATGTAGAGTGTCATTAAAAAACTAATCCCATGATGTCTGATACAATTTCCAAAGGCGCAGCATATATAGTATATTGAAAATAAGAGAGGACCTACAGCAGATCCTTGAGGCACTTCCTACATTACTACCCTCAATTTGGATTATTCCCTATTTAAACAGACAAAATGGTAACACTCTTTCTGAATGTAAACAATTATAGTGCTTTTCCCCAAATGTTAGTGTAGTTTTGTAACAGAACCAAGCATTAAGATCAATTAAAGAGATTTAGCCTCGGTCTAATTTCTATTTTGATGTAACATTTTGTCTGTTTTATTGTTGAGCTACAAAAAACAAACAAAAATGAAATGAAATGTTTCAATTAAATGTTGTAAATGATACAATTTTTTTTTTTAAATGTACAGAGTCACTTAAATAGGGGACAAAGCAGAAGACATCAGCGTGCAAATCAAGGCAAAGCTTGTTAAAATAATATATATTTTTGAAAATCTAGAAAGCATTAGTGAATACGATTGAATTCATCTTTTTATTTTGAATTATTATGATATAAATTAGGAAATTATCCATGGCTTTAATGTTATACAGTTTGCAAATGACCGTCGACCCACAGCTCTCAATCAAGCTTGGATTTTGGCCCTTCATAAGAAAAAGTTTGGACACCCCTAGTCTAAAGTCTCTTCATTTATCGAGTGCAGTTTTCGTGCTACATTATGATGAAGTCAGTTCAGAATAAGGATTTCTGTTCAGATCGTCTAATACAGGCTCCTTATTAAAAACAGATGGCAGAGTTTGAGAAGTTCCCGGAATATAAACTTTTTTTAATATGATACAACGCAATAGTGTTGCTAAGTAACAATAAACAATAACATTGCAGAGAACTCTAATGTAGGAACATCTTTGTTATTAGTTTGCATATTTATCTGTATGTTTACTCTCCATTTGCACTGTTACTTTGCACTGTTTTAACTGCTTAGCAACACACTGGCAACCATACCTTCACCATACACTCCAGCAGTGGCGGTTCCAGTGTAAATGACCCTGGGCGAAACCACCCAAAACACACCCCCTCCCCATCCTACAAGAAGCAAAGACACTATGTGGTTGACTTTAAATATATTTTAAATATTTAAATAAATATTTTAAATATATATATTTAAAATGATAATAAAAAATACATTTAAATATATTTATTTATTTTCAATAGATATAACAATTAGTTTATTATTATTACACAATTCATCATTCATTTTCTTGTCGGCTTAGTCCTTTTATTAATCCGGGGTCACCACAGCGGAATGAACCGCCAACTTATCCAGCAAGTTTTTATGCAGCGGATGCCCTTCCAGCCGCAACCCATCTCTGGGAAACATCCACACACACATTCACATACAAACTACGGACAATTTAGCCTACCCAATTCACCTGTACCGTGGACTGTGGGGGAAACCGGAGCACACAGAGGGAATCCACATGAAGGCAGGGAGAACATGCAAACTCCACACTGAAACACAGACTGAGCCCAGGCTCGAACCAGCGACCTTCTTGCTGTGAGGCGACAGAACTACCTACTGTGCCACTGCCTCGCCTATTACACAATTATTATTCTAAATAAATAACAGAAATCAATCCTAAATACAACTGAAAAACAATATAAACACACAACTGGGGTAATAATCTAAGACTTTCGCATAAATATTAACTACAACAGTTCTATAGAATACAAAAAAAAATGTTTTATAGAATTATCTGTTGTCTTAGACCCGACTCATGGCCGATAATTAATGTTACCTGACTTAGAGGTAACCTGACTTAGAGGCCACTGCCTCGCATGGTTCAGGATTGGTAGAGCTACGCATCGATGAATTTGCTCTTCAGTGTTTGAACTCTCAGTAATGATTAAATCACACTGAACTGAGCTAAACTGAACTGAACTTAAACACTAAAACCTGAACCACACTGTTACAGTTACTGAACCACACTGTTCCAGTTACTATGACCATTTATGTGAAGCTGCTTTGACACAATCTACATTGTAAAAGCGCTAAACAAATAAAGCTGAATTGAATTGAATTGAACTTATTATTCCTCCTTTCTGCTTCATAGCCATGCTAAGTCAAAGCAACATCATCATCATGATAAAAACGTTAGTTTTACTGACTTGCATGTCGACACATATTGGCGTCCATGTAAACAAAAGGGATCAGGAGCAGCGCGTTTGAGGCGTGCAGGAAAGGCTTTCTGCGCACATGCGTCAATTTGTTTTCTCCAGCGATGTTTTTAACCCAGGCTCATTCTGAAAACGTAGTCTCGCGGACGTTTCTGGAGACTGCAAAATCTGTTTTTGCGAATCCGCGAGAGGCCGCTGTGTGTGCTTTTTCACATCTCGAATGGCCCTCGTGAGCGCCGTTCCCACCCGCGCTGTTCTCGTGCAAAGCCGTTGGAAGCCGCTATCGAGTGACCGTCTGTCTGACTGACTGACTACGATTGACTAGGCGACTGGCCAATCGGCCAACCCACCCTCCTCCTCCTCCATCCCTAAACCCAACCAGTTTTACCAATTGACCCGCCTGCCTGCTTGCTTCCCTAAACCCAAGCAACTGTTTACAAAAGCAATCCAGAAAAAAAAAAAAGCCCTCGTCTGATTTTTACCACATTTTCGGATTTTACCACATTCTCACCCTGTTATTCATATGTTCATTTTAGTTTTTAAATTCTGTTTTTGTCTTACCTGATTCCTGGAACTGATCTTCCCCGGACTCCAACCCGGTCGCTGCTTTAGTTGTCGCGGTCAGCTCCCCTCCGGGTCTCCACTGCGCCGACGTACACGGCGAGCTAACTGGACAAACTGGCAGCAGCGGGAAAGCCCTCCACACAGAGGTAAGCTGTCAGGCTGCGAGCGCGAAGAGGAGCAGTGTCACACCGCCCCGTAGCGTTCGCGGGACTATTTTCAGAATGAGCTTGGGTTGGATGTTTTGGTTGCACCGTTGCACATTAAGAACAACAAGCTTGCGAGTGCAGGAAGCCAAATGTGAATAGCCCCTAACATCTTTATTCTGGGACAGCCACTTTAAATTAACACACTTGCATAAAGTAAATGTTATCTCAGAGCTTTTACTGGGGCACTTTGTTTTGCGCCATCTCCCCATACTGCCCCAGCAAGATGTCACCCTGGTCGATCGCCCATACTGCCCATGTCTAAACCCGCCACTGCACTCCAGCAATTGGTTCCTAGACATTCATTCATTCATTAGTCCCTTTATTCATCAGGGGTTGCCACAGTGGAATGAACTGCCAATTTATCCAGCATATGTTTTAAACAGGGAATGTCCTTTCAGCTGCAACCCAGTACTGAGAAATACCCATACACACTCATTCATACACTACAGCCAATTTAGTTCACCTATAGCGCATGTGTTTGGACTGTGGGGGGAACTGGAGGACCCTAAGGAAACCCACACCAACACGGGGAGAACGTGCAAACTCCAGAAATGCCAACTGACCCAGCCGAGACTTGAACCAGCGACCTTCTTGCTGTGAGGCGATTGTGCTACCTACTGCTCAACCGCTTCTTAGACAGTTGTCTAATATATAAATCTGGTCTTGCATATTAGTGTTTGAAACCCAAGTGCGTCTATCTTCTTTTCCTTTGCTATACTGTAACGTTAGTTTGTTTATCCTTCAGGACACACACTCAAATATGGCTGCCATCGCTTCTGTTGGATTTGACTTCAGACCAGAATCCTAAGAGAAAGAGAAATAAAGAAAGAGGGGGAGAAAAAGAGAGGAACAAGAGTAGAGGAACCATTTATCTTTAGCTCTGGACCCAAGAGAGACCTTGTGTGTGTGTGTGTGTGTGTGCGTGTGTGTGTGTGCGTGAGAGAGAGAGAGAGAGAGAGAGATGATGATGAGTGCAAACTAGCGCAAAGTTGCCACCTAGTGTATAAATACAGGTATATCACTGTTTTCAGATTGATAAGCTTCTGTTTTTCTTTCAAATAATTCAAATTAAATACATAATTCATGTTAAATTTTTGTTATAAAATGCATATATTAAACATATATATTTATTTAAGATGCATTATTAATAATAATATATTTATTATTATTAATTAAATGTGCACTTCATGTACTTCCAATTTAAAAAATAATGATTATATTTTATTTTATGTACATTTAGTGAAGTCTGAACACTAAATCTCTTCCATAAGAGAGCATTTGCATGTATTCAGTATATAAAATGTTAACACACGTCCCTTATAGGGATAGTTCACCCAAAAATGAAAACACACTCTCTACCTCTTCTCCCTAATGAGTGTCTTTATTCTGTTGAACACAAAAGAAGATAATCTGAAGAATGCTGAAAACCTCCAACCATTGACTTCCATAGTAGGAGATAAACAAACACTCTGGAAGTCAGTAGCTATGTTTCCATCCAAAAATGCGGATGAACTTTATGCGCAAAACTGAATTATTGCATAAAAAACATGCGAATTAAGCAGCGTTTCCATCCAGCGAGTCAAAGCGAACAAAATCGCCACTTCCTGATTTACTGGCGCCAAATATCAACAGTAAAAACTGAATTTGCTGCAGTAGGAGAAGCTGCGTCAATCTTTTCTTCATCTAATAAATCAGGGGTTCCCAAACTTTTCAGGCCGCGACCCCCAAAATGTCAATGCCACCGACTCGCGACCCCCAATATCCTCTGAGATGGTTATAAATACAGAAACCTTGCATGCAATGGCGCACACACACCAATGGACCCAAGTCTATTCTTCTTTTAATTTTTTTAATGTATGAGAGCTGGAAATGGGCCACAAAGTTTAACCGGGTGTAATGAAATCTGCTTCATCTGACGCTATTGCTGTGTCTTTAATACAATGTTATTACCCCAGGGGTTGCAATCCAATAGAAGTAGTAACTATAAGCTACTATAGTAACTATATATGGTATAAACGACAATTTTTTTCTCTTCAAAAGGTTATGGATAAAATATGGTTATTCTTATGGTTTAAATAAAAATAAATAAAATTTTTGGAAACCACCAGGCGACCCCCCTTCATTGTCCCGCGACCCCTCGGGGGGTCCCGACCCCCACTTTGAGAACCATTGTAATAAATGAAATGTGGCTCAGAGGACAATCCTGACATGCAGTGAATGCGCAGTGGCGTTTGAAGGTGTCAGATGCGGAGCACAGAAGCTCTTGATTCTGGAGGTCATAAATAATATAATAACACTAATACTTAAACGGTAAGGCGTTTTAGAATGACCAAAATAACAGTTCAGATGTTCTACAGTGTGCTCAGCCTGCTGGTTTGTCTATTTACACACATTTTCATCATCACATGATCTCTTATAACAAAATCACATGACCTTTTTTAATGCGCATGCTGAAATTTGTGCGGTAAAAGTGTTTCCATTAATAGTATCTGGATGCAGCCTATATGAAGCAAGCTGAGGCTCGGCTGTTCAGAGAAAGACTGAAAATACGGGAGATTTACGGGAAAATACTTGTACGGGATGATAGCGGGAAAGATCTGCAAAATACGGGAGAATCCTGGGAAAAACGGGAGGGTTGACAGGTATGCACTAGAGCAGTGGTTCTCAAAGTGGGGGTCGGGACCCCTCGAGGGGTCGCGGGGCAATGAAGGGGGGGTCGCCTGGTGATTTCCAAAAATCTATTTATTTTTATTAAACCATAAGAATTAACATATTTTATCCATAACTATACTGAAAATAAAAATAGTAGTTTATAGTAACTATATACTATATAGTTACTATAGTAGCTTATAGTTACTAGTTCTATTGGATTGCAACCCCTGGGGTAATTACATTATATTAAAGGCAGCAATAGCGTCAGATGCATTTTGATTTTATAACATCAGGTTATACTTTCTAGCACATTTAAAGCACTGACACAAATTTAATTGGTGTGTCTGCGTCATTGCATGCAAGGTTTCTGTATTTATAACCACCTCAGAGGATATTGGGGGTCGCGAGTCACTGGCATTGTTATTTTGGGGGTCGCGGGCCGAAAAGTTTGGGAACCCCTGCACTACAGTGTCGCCTCTTGGTGATATGCTCTTTGCCGTAACAATAAAACCGAATGGCTTGGTTTTTATTCATGAACCGTCCCATCTCTACTAAGCTACGCATTTCAGATTCACAAAATGTTGGCAGCACCCTCTAGTGGATTTGTCATTTAGTATTTTAGATTTAACGTATTTAGCTACCAAAACCGTGACAAGAAAACAGAATGGTTCATTAAATATCAATACTTTAGATTAGCAAAATGCAGACAGCGCCCTCTTGTGGATTTGACATCTGTAACTTGCAATGACAGGTACCCGAAGTAACGTAGTTTGTTTTCCAAAAGTGTAGACGCATGCATTCTCAGAGAAACACTCATGAGGCTTTTTACTTTCCGTTTAATCTCACGGCTGTCGAAGAGAAACGGCGGAGATCTCATTTGTGATAGTTCTGTCCTACAGGATGCTGGACTACTTTCATTTAGATTTGTGTGGAAAAAGCGAGACCCTCAGGTGATGGAGTCAAAGAGAGGAAGTGTCTCAGCGTTCGCAGACTGATGAATAACTGTGTTTGTATGTAGCGGCACATTCACCGCTCCCCCCCTAGTCTCTTTCTATTGTGTGCTTTTCTGCTGACTGCGAGAACGGCAAAAATATCTGTGACACGTCTCTCTGTGCGAAATACAGCCAGCGTTTATCAGCACACACCACTGAACTGGATGTGTGTGAGTGTGTTTGAATGTCACCGTGCTTCATTTGGGTCACTGCTGTGTGTACTTAATGCTCTTGATTATTGTGTGAGAGAAAAATGAGGATAGATATGCGTAAACAGCAGCACACACCTGGAGTAATGCAGGCAAATTTATCAGACACTGTCAAAAAAATATGAATAAATAAAAAAAAATAAGTCACTCTATGAATATATATATATATATATATATATATATATATATATATATAGATATAGATATTCATATTATATTATATTATTATTATGCTATATATATATATATATATATATATATATATATATATATATATATATATATATACATATACATTAGCAAAATGTAGACAGCGCCCTCTAGTATGTATATATATATATATATATATATATATATATATATATATATATATATATATATATATATATATATATATATATATATATATATACACACACACACACATACATACAGTGCATCTGGAAAATATTCATAGCGCTTCACTTTTTCCACATTTTTGTTATGTTAGTGTTATTCCAAAATGGGTTAAATAAATTTTTTTTCCCTCACACACAATCCCCCATAATAACAATGGGGAAAAAATTGTTTTTGAAATTGTTACAAATTTATTGAAAATAAAACAGCTGAAAAATCACACGTACATCAGAATTCACAGCCTTTGCTGAAGCTCTAAATTGAGCTCAGGTACATTCTGTTTCCACTGATCATTCCTGAGATGTTTCAGCAGCTTCATTGGAGTTCACCTGTGGTAAAATCAATTGATTGGACATGATTTGAAAAGGCATACACCTGTCTATATGAGGGCCCAGGGTTGACAGTGCATGTCAAAGCGCAAACCAAGCATGAAGACAAAGGAATTGTCTGTAGACAATTGTCTGTAGGCTGGGGAAGGTTACAGAAACATTCAACATAGGCTCATTCTGGAAACGTAGCTCCGCGGACGTTTCTGGAGACCGCGAAATACGTCCTGGGAGGTACATATTTGTGCAGTTTTTGTTTTCGCAAATCTGCGAGAGGCTGCTGTGCGGACTTTTTCGCAACTTGAACGCCTCTCGTGAGCGCGCGCTGTTCGTGCCTGCGCTGTTCTCTCGTAATAAGCCGCCGGAGGCCGCTGATGAGCGATCATCTGTCCGACTGACTGAATGACTGAACGATTGACCAGCCACCCTCCTACTTCTTCCCTAAACCCAAGCGACGCTTTACAAAAGCCGTCAACAAAAAGGAACGCCCTCGTCCGATTTTGATTTGACCACGTTTTCGGATTTCACCGCATTCTCGCCCTGTTATGAACTCGTTCGCTTTATTTTTTGGATTCTGTTTTTTGTCTTACCTGATTTCTGGATTCGCTCTTCCCCGGACTCGAACCCGGTCGTCTAACGCGGCCAGCTCCTTCTCCTCCAGGCCTCCACTCCGTAACAAGACGAAGGTGAAGGTGAGCTGTCGGAGCTGGCGAGAGCATAGAGAAGCGGCGTCACACCGCCCCGTAGCGTTCGCTTGAAAAAATTAAATGCAGCCATACGTACCTCATAAACCGCGGTCTCCAGAAACGTTAGCATGGCTACGTTTCAGAATGAGCCTGGAAACATTTCTACTGGTCTGAAAGTTTCAATGAGCAGTGGCCTCCATCATAAGTAAGTTGAAGATGATGGAACCACCAGGACTCTTCCTAGAGCTGGCCGGCCATCTAAGCTGAGTGATCGGGGGAGAAGGGCCTTAGTTAGGGAGGTGATCAATAAAACGAACAGAACCATCAGTTTAACAAACGATAACTTCACTGAATTTAACAGCATAATTAAAGAAATGGTATCAAAATAAAAACTAATTATTACTGTAAAACTATAATAGCGGTGCTTTCCTGCAGTCAAAACTCCCCTGAGTAATGACAAAAACAGCCATCCTGTCAGGAGCTCCAGCGGCTGCCTGTAAGTGTGTGTGTGTCAGTGTGTGTGTGTGTTTCATTTAATAGCACAGTTCATACAGTAGCTTACACTTCCTTAGCACTTGTTCCTGCATGCAGAGGTCAGGAAGGCCTTCACTCGGAGGAATCAAACACAAGAGAAGGAACCAAAAGCTGCCTTTTCCTCCCATTTTGGAGACTGGCACTCGGCTGACCTTTATTGTCTGGTAGGGTCAGGTTTGTGATTGCTGATGTAATAACAACTGCTTCCACACACACACACACACACACACACACACACACACACACACACATACACACACTTTAGGCACACTTCTATATATGGTTTATGGGGACTCTCCGTAGGCGTAATGTATTTTATCTGGTATAATTCTATGGCCCTAAACCAAACCCTCACAGCCCTTACAAAAATTAACCATTAAACCAGTAAAACTATAGTAACCATAGTTATTATATATATTTATACAATAGTTCTGTCTGGTTCTCAAATCAGATTGGCTAATAATAAAAGCACCACTACAACCTCTTCACCCTTGTGTATTACTCCGCACACATAGACTGACAGCAGATCAATAAACTCACTACAGTTTGACAAATATTGCAGCTGTTGGACAACAAAATGTACTTTTGAGACTTTTTTGTCAAGAATGTAGTTGTTTAGATTGCAACTATGCAGTTTATTTATAAGGATAGTGCCTATTTGAAATATGTGAAGTTTCACAAACTAATTTCGAGGAGCACGTGATGTGATTGACTGTGCCTGTCTCTCATCTACAATCATTAGTTAGCCAATCAGATTAATCCAAACTCACCATAAGTACACTGTAAAAAAATCCTTAACTTTGCAGTTATTTCCGGCAGCTGGGGTGGCAGGGAAAAAACTTTAAAAAATGGCCGTTAAATTACAGAAATTTACCAGAAATGTAAATTTAAGGAAATTTCTGTAATTTAATATCTGCTATTTTACTGTATATTTCTGTAATTTAAGGGACGTTATTTTTGGTTTTTTCTGGCACCCCAGCTGCCGGAAATAAACTGTAAAATTCTGAATTAGTTTTACAGTGTAGCCAAGCTAAAATTACTTCCTTCCCTGCTGAAAAATTCAGCTTAAACCAGTCTAGCATGGTTGGCTGGTTTTAGCTGGTCGACCAGCCTTGTTTTAGAGGGGTTTTGGCCACTTCCAGGTTTCCAGCCATTTCCAGCCTGGTTTTAGCTGGACAGGCTGGAAGATGACCAACTAAAACCAGCTTGACCAGCCTAGCCAGGCTGGGTGCTCAGCCAAAACCAGCTATGTCCAGCTTAAACCAGGATGGTCAAGCTGGTTTTGGCGGGTCACTTTCCAGCTAAGACAAAAATGGCTGGAAACCAGCCTGGAAATGGCCAAAACCCCTCTAAAACCAGGCTGGTCTACCAGCTAACCATCCTTGGCTGGTTTATGCTGGATTTTTCAGCAGGGTTATCTTCGTTTTCTGAAGAAACCCCCTATCCACCTCTTCTCCCCCTTTCTTCCTTAACCACGGGGAGCTCTCGAGAACTACCTGTATTCGTACTCCCCTTACATTCTCAATCGACCCGGCGGGAGCCCTGGGCTCAATTATCTCCAAGCTCAGGGTTCTCTCCCGGAACAGCATGCCAAACCTGCTATCATTTGTCAAACAATATTACACTCTCGCAGTTCAAAACTAGGTTAAAGACCTATCTTTTTAGTAAAGCATACACTCAATGCATCACATAGCGGTATGACACATGAATGTTTAACATTTTTTAATGGAAAATTTATAAAACCCACAATCATTTCTCTGCACTGAGTAAAGCAAGTATATGTTCTTCAAAAAAAAAAAATAGAAAATATTTTTCCTTTAAATGGAAAATTAATCAAATCCACAACCATTTTTGCAGTCAGTAAAGCCAGTATGTGTTCCTCCAACTAAAGTAATGTCTCTTCAACAGAACTGTTTAATTTCATAGAGACTATTTGTTTTTAGACAAAATGAATTAAAAAAGAGAGATCCAGAAACCATGAATATTGAATCCAATTCTTGTAATTCACAGGAATAGTCTCCAAAAGCTTACTCTCCTCTTAAAACACATGATTTCTCCTTTTTAAGCACACACTGATCCACTTGATATCGCTCTCCTAATGCATTTGATTGCCATTCAAACATTTGTCCAAAGACTTATTGGAGCCACCGTTGAGTTTTATTGTATTTTGGTTGGCACAGGAAGTTTTGGGGTCACCAGCACATAATGTAATCTTGCTGATTAATGACCAACAGTGTATTATTATGGTGCACATTTAATATGATATCAGTTCAGGGAGGTTATCTGAGCAATGATGGGAAACGGTGAAAGGGCACATCACACAGCCCGAGACTTCACTAATCCATCATCTACTGTATCTGTAAATAAAAGAAGACTCATTTATACTACAGGGTGGGCCATTCATTATGATGCACATTAATAAAATGGGAATGGCTGGTGATATTAGCGTCCTGTTTGTGGCACATTAGTAAATGTGAGGCAAACTTCAAGATGGGTGGCGACCATGCTGGCCATTTGAAGTCATTTGACACATCAGACTCATTGGGAATTTCACACGAAAAACAATGGTGTGCTTGGTTTTAATGTAACTTTGTTCTTTCATGAGTTACGTACAAGTTTCTGACCACTTAAAAAATGTGTTCAATGTGCTGCCCATTGTGTTGGATTGTCAATGCAACACTGATAGCAACACCGCAGGAGAAATGCCAGCACAGGCTTCCAGTATCCGTAGTTTCAGGTGCTGCACATCTTGTATCTTCACACCATAGACAACAAAGATAGTGAGTCCATTCTTCATCAATGAAAACCTCAAGGCCGCTGGATATTGAAATTGCTACATGATGATGTGTATCTCTTTATGCACTGAAGCTGGCACGCTCCCTGAGTTTTTCCAGCAAGATGGTGCACCACCACATTATGGGTGTCAGGTCCGAGCATTCCTATATAAACAGTTGGCCAGTTGAATGGCCCCCAAAGTCTCCCGATCTGACGCCCTTAGACTTTTATCTTTGGGGTCATCTGAAGGTCATCTAATTGTCTATTGTATATTATAATTGTCTATAATTGTCTCACTATCAAGATACAAGATGTGCAGCACCTGAAACTGTGGATACTGGAAGCCTGTGCTGGCGTTTCTCCTGCGGTGTTGCTATCAGTGTGTGAAGAGCGGGAGAAGAGGGTTGCATTGACAATCCAACACAATGGGCAGCACACTGAACACATTTTATAAGTGGTCAGAAACTTGTAAATAACTCATGAAAGAATAAAGTTACATTAAAACCAAGCACACCATTGCTTTTCTTGTGAAATTCTCAGTTAGTTTGATGTGTCACATGACCCTCTTCCTATTGAAAAAATCAAAAGTTGGATCCTAGACGGCCGACTTCAAAATGGTCACCACCCATCTTGAAAAGTTTGCCCCCTCACATACACTAATGTGCCACAAACAGGATGTTAATATCGCCAACCATTCCCATTTTATTAAGGTGTATCCATATAAATGGCCCACCCTTTTTTTTACAACAATAATCGCATTTACATCATGATAACATACAAGGGTTCACACTTTGAGGCACACTTTTCCCTGATTTTACTGACTAAAAAGCTGAGATTCCACAGCCATTGTAACTTCAGGACTTCCGGTCTCACTGACTTCCATTCATTTTTTAGCAAAACAAAACAGCTTCAGCTGCTTGATGTTCTGTAAATCTGTAAATTCCATTTTCACTGGCTTCAATTTATATTTAAATGTATTTATTTTAGGGGTGACATGGTGGCGCAGTGGGTAGCGCGGTCACCTCACAGCAAGAAGGTCACTGCATCGAGTGCCAGCTGTGTCAGTTAGCATTTCTGTGTGGAGTTTGCATATTCTTCCTGTTCCTCCCTGCTGAAAAATCCAGCCTAAACCAGCCTAGGCTGGTTGGCTGGTTTTAGCTGGTCAACCAGGCTGGTTTTAGAGGGGTTTTGGCCACTTCCAGGCTGGTTTCCAGCCATTTCCAGCCTGGTCTTAGCTGGTCAGGCTGGGAGATGACCAGCTAAAACCAGCTTGACCAGCCTAGCCAAGCTGGGAGTCCATCCAAAACCAGCTATATCCAGCATAAACCAGGCTGGTCAAGCTGGTTTTAGCTGGATTTGGCTGGTCAAACCAGCCTGGAAATGGCCAAAACCCCTCTAAAACCAGCCTGGTCGACCAGCTAAAACCAGCCAACCAGCCTAGGCTGGTTTAAGCTGGATTTTTCAGCAGGGCTGTGTTGGTGTGAGTTTCCTCCGGGTGCTCTGGATTCCCCCACAGTCCAAACACATGCGCTATAGGTGAATTGGGTAGGCTAAATTGTCCGTAAATAAAACAATCAATTTAAAAATAAGTTTAAATGAATAACAAAATTAACACTGAATGTTAAACAGGGTTCTATAGTGTTTGTATTTTTGGGTGAGCTACAATTAATATGGAAAAAGTGGTTGTACCATGGTTTGGTGATTGAAAGTGGCATCGTGATACTATGATACTGAATGTTGCCATATTCATACATGATATTTACATTACATATTTACATTGACCATAGTAAATATAGGAAAATACACAGTGTAATGATGATACCATTGAAATGTTTGCATGTCTACAGTCAGGACCACTATTAGCATTTCATCACTCCAGTTGTCCACTAGGTGTCATCCATACACCACAGACAGTTCACTTTGAAGGATATGGGAAATGAGGTGTGTGTGTGTGTGTGTGTGTGTGTGTGACTGTGTGAGTCTGTGTTCATGAGTGTATTGCAGTGTATGCATAAGTGTGCAGGCATGTGAGCATGCGTGTGAGTGTAGCTGAGTGTGTGTCACTAAGTCAGAGTGTGTATGCTTGTTTGTGAGTGTGCATGTGTGTGAACGTGTGTGTGTGTGTATGTGTTTGAGTCTTGATTGAGTGTTTGTGCTTTGTGTGTATGTGTGTGTGTGTGTGTGTGTGTGTTAGCATAGGTGAATGTGAGCATGTGTGAGACTGTATGTGTGTGTGTGTGTGTGTGCGTGTGTGTGTGTGTGTGTGACTGCGTGAGTCTGTGTTCATGAGTGTATTGCAGTGTATGCATAAGTGTGCAGGCATGTGAGCATGCGTGTGAGTGTAGCTGAGTGTGTGTCACTAAGTCAGAGTGTGTATGCTTGTTTGTGAGTGTGCATGTGTGTGAACGTGTGTGTGTGTATGTGTTTGAGTCTTGATTGAGTGTTTGTGCTTTGTGTGTGTGTGTGTGTGTGTGTGTGTTAGCATAGGTGAATGTGAGCATGTGTGTGTGTGTGTGTGTGTGTGTGTGTGTGACTGTGTGACTGTGTGAGTCTGTGTTCATGAGTGTATTGCAGTGTATGCATAAGTGTGCAGGCATGTGAGCATGTGTGTGAGTGTAGCTGAGTGTGTGTCACTAAGTCAGAGTGTATGCTTGTTTGTGAGTGTGCATGTGTGTGAACGTGTGTGTTTGAGTCTTGATTGAGTGTTTGTGCTTTGTGTGTGTGTGTGTAAGCATAGGTGAATGTGAGCATGTGTGAGACTGTGTGTGTGTGTGTGGGTCATATGCTGAAGAGCCCCATGAAGGTAGCGTGAGCTGTGAGGATGAGCTCTGCAGATCTGCGAGGAACAGAGAGCTGAAGAGTAGATCCAGACTCCAGGAAGTAAATACCTAAGGCAGGAACACACTGTACTTAATCTCATCTTATTGGAAATATTTTGCAAAATAATCCAGTGAGATTTATGAATAAACAGGAACTTTAGCATAAGATGGTACAGTATAACCGACACAGAGATCTGCAAACTACTGAAAACGCTTTCATCTAATCATGTTACTATGAAGCCTAATGCTGTAGTACAGTTTTTTTTGCCACTATACGCAACCCAGGCTCATTATGATTAGGTACCCCTATATACATTTCTGGAGAGCGCCAAACTCACCCCAGGAGCTACTGTTACGGTCTGTGTCTGGATTTTTTTTGTTGTTGTGTTTTTTTTTTTTTTTTACTAACTCTTGTTTTCATGTGCACTCATTCTAGCTCTTCCGTGGGTGGACGCACCTGCTTGTCATGTTGGGACTAATTGGGAGAGTTTAAAAGACGCCAACGAGGAGGTGAAAGGTGAACACGGGATTAGTGGACCAGCCAGCATTGTTTTGTGTTTTTTAATTCTTTCTTTTTCGGTTTGTTTGGAGATTTATTATTTTATTTGTTGTTTTGGGGTTAGGATGGTCTCGTTATTTTGGGTTTTCTGGAAAAAATTAATTGATTTTAAAAACAATTACTATGTTTACAATTTTTTTTTTATGTTGCTTTCTCTCTGTTCAAAACGAGCCATTTTTAAAGAGAGGTTGTAACATAATTGGGGGCTCGTCCGGGATAATTTAATGGTATTTTTTTTTTTTAAGGGATGAAACAAAAATGTTTCGGATAGTTAGCTGGTGTGCTTTTTCAGATCTCAGATTTCTCTCACGAGTCCCACTCACGACTGCTGCTCTCACGTAAATCCACCAGAGGCTGCTGTCAAATGTATGACCTTCCTCATCTAAACCTAGCCGACAGCGTTTTCAAAAGCAATACAGAAAAAGAAAAGCCCTCATCTGATTTTTACGACATTTTCAGATTTCACCATATTCTCACCCTGTTATTCAATTGTTTATTTTTATTTATTTTTTTCTTACCCGCTTTCTGGAACCGTTCTTAGCCGGACTTGATCGCAATCATCATGGTCAACACCTCTCTGCGTCTCAAGTCCACAGATGTACGCAGCGAGTCACAACGCAAACTGGTATCAGCGGGAAAGCAGTCCATACGGAGGTTAGCAGTCAGCTGGTAAGCGTGAAAAGAACGGCATCATACCACCCCGTAGTGTTAGTTTTAAAGCCGAAATGCAGCCATACCTTCTGGATACATAATTTGTGATCTCCAGAAATGTATATACAGGGGTACGTTTTCGGGATGAACCTATGGTGACTATATATGATACATATAATTGATTGTATTTCTTGTGTGTGAGTGAATTTGTGATTTTAATTCAAATGTAATAAAATATACAATATTTCTAATAAAATACAAATGAAATCAAAACTAACCCTATCGATTTCGTTAGCTCACATTACGAGTTTTGTGCTGAACAATTCATCTGTGCTTGTCATTAAGAAAAAAAAAGTGTGCCCTTGTGATCTTTAATTGAAGTCTGTAAGTGTTTTCAGTTAAATTTTCAGATTAGGTCTGTCTGGGGTATTGGGCGTGGCTAACATACTTAACCACGCCCCTTCAGCTGTCAGTTTTGACAACAAACAGAAATAGTGAGCAGGAAGAGTCAGTTAGGCTGTAATAACTCTCCCCTAAATCCTTTTCCAGGCCTTTCTCAAGGAAATGCCTACTTTACCACATCCAATCAGCTCGCAGTAGATAAAACAAGCCACATCCACTGTTCACTTAATTTTTGTTTTTCTAGGAACTGCGTCACAATATGAAAAAAAACAGTCGCAGCTTCAGGCTCATGACTTTACATGTGTTAAAAATGCAGTAGTATTTAATTACTATTGGGTATTATGCTAATTATAGAATTTTAAATAAAATATTTTGTTTTATCTACTTGTTTTTTTTAAAAGTAATTTTAACATACCACAAAAGCACAAAAACGCAGTGACTTCTCATAAGTTAGACACTGCTATAATCGGATTATTTCTAGATTGACTTGTTGTCCAGGTCACTCACCAGCACTGTAGCAGGTGTTGAGTGGCTGGCTGACGTTACTGGGCATGCTCTTTAGACACTTCATCAGTTTAGACTCCGCCCCTTTCAGCCTCTTCGTGATCACGTGACCCATTACCCAGGTAGTGTCTCTATACAGCACCTGTGGGAGTAACAGAATAAAGTCACACTGCACTTTTCTTCTCGGACTTCTATTCACACGCAAGTGAATGCGCAAGACCGGAAATGCAAACTCGTGCGAAAAGTTTCGCAGTTCGCTCTGACCTGCAAAATCGCATCATGTGATTGTATGAGACCAATCGAAGCTCAAAACATGACCTCTCTGGGCAGAAATTTAAAATAAGGGAGCAAAATCCCTTATTTATCAGGGGTCACCACAGCGGAATGAACCGCCAACTATTCCAGCATATGTTTTACGCCACGATTGCCCTTCCAGCAGCAACCCATACACTCTCACATTCACACACAAACACTTATACACTACAGACAATTTAGTTAATCTAATTCACCTTTCGCACATGTGTTTGTCACCTCTCAGCAAGAAGGTCGCTGGTTCAAGTCCCAGCTGGGCCAGTTGATATTTCTGTGTGGAGTTTGCATGTTCTCCCTGAGTTAGTGTGGGTTTTCTCTGGGTGCTCCGGTTTCCCCCACAAGTCCAAAGACATGCATTATAAGTGAATTGGATGAACTAAATTGGTCATAGTGTATGAGTGCATGTGTGAGTCTATGGGTGTTTCCCAGTGCTGGGTTGCAGATGGAAGGGAAAACTTTAGTATTAAAACAAACCTGACTGTAAATGAAGTAGCTTCCCTCGGCCTCCACTGTAACAGTATCACCTGATAGCTGAAGCCCGATTCCTCTGCTCTGGCCAACGGCCCAAGACAGAACGGTGCTGTCAGCATCATCTGACAAAAAACATAGGGGATATACAGTATGATATAAACATCACATCAGAATCAGCTGGAAAACAGTGAGAACATGAGACTAAAAACACATCAACATCTATCTTACACTGTAAAAAAATATCTGTAAATTAGCATTTTTTTTTTTGTATTTTTTGATTCATGTTTTTATTTAGAAATGTTCCTTATTTATTTATGAATTTAATTGCATTATGGGACCTTGATCTTTCTTCCAACAACTTTTAATATTAAAAAGTTCTAAAAAGTAACATTTTGAATAGTTTAAAATAATGCGGTATATTGTATGGGTTGGTGTTGTATATTAGCCAACCCAGGCTCATTCTGAAAACGTACCCCTATATACATTTCTGCAAAGTGCCAAATACATCCCAGGAGGTACGTTTTATTGCAGTTTTTGTTTTCGCAAATCCACCAGAGGCCGCTGTGTCGCTTTTTGAGATCTGAAATGTCTCTCACGAGTGCCATTCACGCCTGCTGCTCTCACGTAAATCCACCAGAGGCCGCTGTCGACTGACTGACTGATCGACTGACCCACCCTCCTTCTTCTCTAAACCCAACCAATCAACCCAGGCTCATTGTGGAAACGTAGCCTTGCAGACATTTCTGGAGGCCGCAAAATACGTTCCTGGACGTACGTATTTGTGCAGTTTTTGTTTTCGCAAATCCACGAGAGGCCGCTGTGCTGCGTTTTTTCATTTCTCGAACGCCTCTCAGAAGCATGCGCCGTTCTTGCCCGCGCTGTTCTCGCATGAAAAGCTGCCGGAGGCCACTGTCAAGCGACCATCTGTCCGACTGACTGAATGACCGACTGGACAGCCGACCCAGCCACCCTCCTCTTCCTCCTTCTCTAAACCCAAGTGACGATTTACAAAAGCTGTCCAAAAAAAAACAAAAAAAAAACAAAGGCCATCGTCCAATTTTGACCGACTTTTCGGATTTCGCCGCATTCTCGCTCCGTCACGAACTCATTCTCTTTTATTTTTTGGAATCTGTTTTTCATCTTACCATATTTCTGGAACCGCTCTTCCCTGGACTTGAACCCGGTCGTCGCCGTGGGTGGCTCCTTCTCCACCGGGCCTCTGCTACACCAACGTAACAAAGCCCTCCACACGAAGGTGAGCCGTCACAGCCGGCGAGCGCGAAGAAGAGGAGCGGCGTCACACCGCCTCGTAGCATTTGCTTGAAAAAACGAAATGCAGCCATATGTACCTCCAGCTACGTTTTCAGAATGAGCTTGGGTTGCAACCGATAGTGTTTTCAAAAGCACAGATTGACCCACCTACCCACTTTTCTAAATCCAACCAACAGTGTTTTTATTAACCACATTTTCAGACTTTATCACATTCTCACCCTGTTATTTACTTGATGTTTTTGTCTTACTCACTTTATGGAACTGTTCCCACTTACTGGTCAACTTCACTCTGCGTCTCAAGTCTGCCGCCATACATGGTGAGCTACTAGAAAAACTGTTAATAGCGGTAAAGCCTTCCATATAGAGGTATGCAATCCGCTGGTAAGCGCGAAAAGGAATGGCCACACCACCCTGTAGTGTTTGCTTTTAAGATGAAATGCAGCCATACGTACTTCTGGCTACATAATTTGCGATCTCCAGAAATGTATATGGAGCTACATTTTCAGAATGAGCCTATGTTCTATATTACACTACAAAAACCTTGTTATAAGCTACCTGTGCACTTTCTGTTATTTTAATCACTTATTACTCTAAATATTATTATTTCTTATACATTATATTACTTTAAACTACAAAAATGTCAATAAAAGTCACTTTCTTAAACTGTAGTTGAATTTTCAACATTAAATGTTGACAGAGCAGAGATCAACATCCCATAATACAGTTCACCATCGCAAATAAATGGTTGAATTAAGTCGTTCACCCCAAAAAAATGAAAATTCTGTCATTATTTAGACACGTGATCCAAACCTGTTTGAGTTTCTTTCAGTCCTTCCCACACAAATGAAGATGTATTGAAGAATGTTGGAAATAAAAACTTCCATAGTGTTTTTTTATTCCTACTATGGATGTCAATAGTTGCAACGTTCTTCAAAACATCATCATTTGTGTTAAACTGAAGAAAACAAGCATAAAAGTGTGCAACCACTTGAGTGTGAAACACTGAGAGGAGATTTAGTTGGGAACTGTCCCTTGAAAGGAAAGCACATCGAATTTGAGAACTTTACTTGCTTTTTTTTTATTAATTATTATTTATTATTTTGTGTTTCACAAAAAAAGGATGTAATATCTGGAGCCGTGTGAGGGTGTGTGTCATATTCTCTAGAGACTTTAATTCTGTAGCAAGAGATTATGAGGTTTACACTCACTGTATGACTGCGAGGACACAGGAACCAGATGGAGAAATGTGTGCTGCTCTGCTAAAAGAAACAGCAATTTACATGAGATACAAGTGAAAACCTTAGCCACATGAAAAAATACTATAGTCATTTATAGTAAATACTATAGTGTGTGTGAACCATACTATAGTAAATTAATCTGTCGTGGCAATTCTACAGTTGCTATGGTAGCACCATAACACTAGTAATATAAACAAAGTTTTATACAACTATATATGAGCAATATCACACTCGTAGCAGTGTGATATGGCTGTATATTGGCACTGGAGGGAGACATGTGTTGGCTCAAGTGCCTTAGTGTCCCACCAGTGAATGATATACACCCATATCGCACTGCTACGAAGGTGATATTGCGTTTATACAACAGTTCAATGGCATAATCATGTATATAAAACAAAAAAATCAAAAGGAACTTTTTGTAAGAGGAACTACTTTCTTCCGCCGTTCATACACATCTGCAGCTGATTGTCAGAACAGCAGATACCGTTGCTCATTCAGTCACTTTAGAGCTAGTATTTGAATGATTCTCTAGCGTAATGTCTGAAGTGATGACAAAACAGGTGATTTTTAATCACATTTTAAGATTAATTAGGAGAAATTACTCACTTTGTCGCTTCTTTCTCTGTTTCTTTTGTTCGGTCACATGTCTTTTGTCTCGAACCCTTCTGTGTGTCCTGTCAGGGAATCTGTGAAAGCAGCTCACCTTAAAACAAAATGTATGAGAAATCAGATATCATCATAACCAGTGGTGGGAAAAGTTACTTTTGAAAGTAATCCATTACACGATTGAGTTACTTCCCAAAAAAGTAACAAATTTTTTTTATGGAAAGTAATCCAATACATTACTTTTGAGTTACTTTGCGTTACTTTTTTAAAAGCTGTCGTATTTCTTGCAGTTGACAAGAGTTTTTCACCTACACATAATCCACACTTAACCACAATCCCCTTTTCCTTTTCTTCAATGAATTTAAAATAATGTAAATACTTCCATTGCAGAAATGTAGGCTCCGCCTGGCATCTTCGTTTCTGAATTTGTTACTACACGTATAGTGCTCTCTCAGTGAGTTCATGATTTAACATGATTGCGTTCATTTTCATTCAGCAATTAGTTTTTTTAAAAGCTAATTATGTCATCCAAAAAGAAACTCGCATTACATTTTTTAAAAAGTAAATATTCATTCATTTTCTTTTCGGCTTGGTCCTTTTAATAATCCGGGGTCGCCACAGCGGAATGAACCGCCAACTTATCCAGCACATTTTTATGCAGCGGATGCCCTTCCAGCCTCAACCCATCTCTGGGAAACATCCACACACACATTCTACGGACGATTTAGCCTACCCAACTCACCTGTACCACATGTCTTTAGACTGTGGGGGAAACCGGAGCACCCAGTGGAAACCCATGCGAACGCAGGGAGAACATGCTAACTCCACACAGAAACGCTAAATTAGCCAGTGAACCAGCGATCTTCTTGCTGTGAGGCGACAGCATTACCTACTGCGCCACTGCGTCGCCCCACCTAGACATAATCTACACTTAACGACAATCCCATTTTCCTTTTCTTAAGACAATTTCCATCGTTTATGAATTTGTTACCGCGCAGAGTGCTCTCTTATCGAGTGCGTGATTAAGCGTGGCTTCAATAATTTTAATTTAGCAATTCATTTTTTAAAGCTAATTACAACACCCATAAAGTAGCTTGCATTACATGTTTTAAAAAGTAAATATTAATACTTAATTTTAATACATTACTTTTAAGTTACTTAAATTTCTTAACACTTTATTAAATTTGATGTTGTATTTCTTGGATTTTTTTTTAAGTAACTTAAATATTACTTCATTTAAGTAATGTGTTACTTTACTCATTACTTTAGAAAATTAATATTATGTAATGTGCAGGTGACGTAGTGGCGCAGTGGGTAGTACGTTCGCCTCACAGCAGGAAGGTCGCTGGTTCAAGCCTCGGCTGGGTAAGTTGGCATTTCTGTGTGGAGTTTGCATGTTCTCCCCGTATTCGCGTTGGTTTCCTCTGGGTACTCCGGTTTCACCCACAAGTCCAAAGACATGCGGTACAGGTGAATTGGGTATGCTAAAATTGACCCTAGTGTATGAGTGTGTGTGTTTCCCATTGATGGGTTGTGGCTGGAAGGGCATCCACCAGGTAAAACCTATGGTAGATATGTTGGCGGTTCATTCCGCTGTGGCAACCCCAGATTAATAAAGGCCGAAAAGAAAATGAATGAATGTAATGTGCATTACTTAAAACACGTTACCCACAGCACTGATCATAACATACTAAAACGTCTGCAATTCCAGATATTGTTTTCATGGAAAATGCTGCATTGATGAAGAATACTATAGTAATTTATAGTAAATACTATCATATTTTCTTCTTAACCATTCTATAGTAAATTCTATTGAATTTGAAAGTATTGTGGTAATTCTACAGTCTATATTAATAAAACTACAGTAATACAACAAAAGACCTTTAACTACAACACCACAGTTTACTGTAGTATGTACTGTACTGCTTTACTGTAATAACAGTATTTATTAGTTTATCAGTTCACTGTAGTTCATACTATAGTATGCTGCAGCATTCATTAACAAAGTAAATACTATAATATACAGTATAAAGTATAGTACACTTTACTCTAGTATAGCTCAAACAACAATGGATTATTTACTTTAATAACTACAACTTTTTGTATGTGGATCATCACAAACACACACACAAAGAAAGAAAAAAACAACAACAATAACTGCTCTTTGTTCTCGTAGAGTTTACTGGAATAGTCCAACTTATTATTAGTATAATTCCCAGAAGGCCCAAGAACATGCCAAACTATTCTTAGATCATACTTTTGCCAGAGAATTACTACACCACACTCATTTTGGTCAGCTTCATCCATCCATCCATCCATCCATCCATCCATCCATCCATCCATCCATCTATCTATCTATCTATCTATCTATCTATCTATCTATCCATCCATCCATCCATCCATCCATCCATCCATCCATCCATCCATCCATCCATCCATCCATCCATCCATCCATCCATCCATCCATCCATCCAGTTTTGTGTATATCCTATAAAAAAACACATGACAAATACTATAGTAATTTATAGGAAGTACTATGTTGTTTTCGAACTGTACTTTAGTATCGTGTACTATACTCCATATAATTTTAGTATGTTCTGTACTCTTAGTTAATGAATGCCTTACAATACTGAAGTTAACTATAGTGAACTGATAAACTGTAATAAATAATGTACTAAAATATACTCACCGGCCACTTTATTAGGTACACCTTACTAGTACCGGGTTGGACGTCCTTATACCTTCAAAACTGCCTTAATCCTTTGTGTCATAGATTTAACAAGGTGCTGAAATATTCCTCAGAGATTTTGCTCCATATTGACATGATAGCATGCAGCGGCTACAGATTTGCTGGCTGCACATCCTTGATGCGAATTTCCCCTTCCACCACATCCCGAAGCTGCTCTATTGGATTGAGATCTGCTGACTGTGGAGGCCATTTGAGTGCAGTGAACTCATTGTCATGTTCAAGAAACCAGTCTGAGATGATTCACGCTTTATGACATGGCGCACTATCCTGCTGGAAGTAGCCATCAGAAGATGAGTACACTGTGGTCTTAAAGGGATGGACATGGTCAGCAACAATACTTAGGTAGGCTGTGGTGTTGACTTGACACGATGCTCAGTTGGTATTCTGACCCGACAACCCGAATGTGGCAGCAGAAATCGTGACTCATCAGACCAGTCAACCAACGTTTCTCCAATCTTCTGTTGTCCTATTTTGTTGAGGCTGTGTGAATTGTAGCCCCAGTTTCCTGTTCTTAGCTGACAGGAGTGTCACCTGGTGTGGTCTTCTGCTGCTGTAGCCCATCCGCCTTAAGGTCGGGCCATTCTCCTCTGACATCAACAAGGCATTTGCGCCCAAATAACTTTATCAGACCATTTTCTGTAAACCCTAGAGATGGTTGTGCGTGAAAATCCCAGTAGATCAGCAGTTTCTGAAATACTCGGACCAGCCTGTCTGGCACTAACAACCATGTTCCACGTTCAAAGTAACTTAAATCACCTTTCCCCCCCCATTCTGATGTTCAGTTTAAACTGCAGCAGATCGTCTTGACCATGTCTACATGCCTAAATGCAATGAGTTGCTGCCAGGTGATTTGCATTAACAAGCAGTTGTACAGGTGTACCTAATAAATTGGCCGGTGAGGGTAGATTTTACTACAGTAAACTGTGGTGTTGCAATATAGCTAACATACCCTAGTTAGTAAAACAGTACTCAGTAATGGCAATGAGATTATATTAATATATTAATTTTGTTACCGTAGCAAATAAAATCACCACAACAGAATAAATCAATTGATTTAATATATGGTTCCAAACTGGTTCCACTGTAATATAGAGCTGGTACATTTTACATCTTATCTGTCATGTTTGGTTTGTTGAAATCTATCACTATTGCTTGAGCTGAAATCATGATAGTGTGTGATGTATGTCTGATGAGCCTGTCAGAACACAGTGCAGATGATTACAGATGAATAAAATAATGAATAATATAGTTTTAGCAGCTCTTGATTTAAAGCACTCACCTACCCCGTAGCAGACGGCGTCAGGGCGGCATTTTCCACCGTCATTCCCCGCCGCATCCAGAGGCCTGAACCGCTGGGTTATTTCAGCCATTTCAGCCCTGAGCATCCAGATATACGTCCACTGAACATACATCACACACACACAGGTGCAGAAAACACAGCACGCCAGACACCACTTCAACACCTCCGCCTTCACCCTCCAGACAGAAGCGGGAAAGTCTGGGTTTTTCATTGTTGGACGTTTGCTGAAGACGTTTGGGATGCGAATGAGACTTTCCCGTTTTTCAATTGATATCCGTTAACTTTCGCTTTCGCAACTTTGACATGTGAAAGCAGTGGGAGTGGAAACCAAAGCGCTCAGCAGTTCCATAATAAAAACAATCCCAGTAGAACCAATGAATGAAATGGGATATATACAGTGCTCGGCATAAATGAGCACACCCTATTTTGAAAGTGATTATTTTTTATCAGTTTCTGATATGTGTCAGTGCATTTGAACAAAACAGATTTATTAAACAGATATTTTTATTAAAATAATATTTTAGTCACTGAACATCTTTAGAAATAGAAAGATATTACATTTAAATTCATGCAAAATATTGCGAAAACAAGTTACAAACTGCTAAATCTGATATATATATATATTGTTTCTCTTGATTTTTGCTCTTTTTAAAATTTTCATATGAGTTTTTTCTTACAAATAAATTTGGTCTACTAATTTTTAGACGGTTATCATAAGTTTTTTTTGTTAGGTTAGCTCCATATTGAGCTTCAGTGCTTACTAATCTATAATAAATAAGCACAAATATAATATTATAAAGCATCTTATATCTTATAGAAAATATTAATTTAAATGAGAGATTTGTGAGGGGTGTACTCACTTGCTGGGCACTCTGTGTTTGTGTGTGTGTGTGTGTGTGTGTGTGTGTGTATATAGTGTGAGTGTATATATATATATATATATATATATATATATATATATATATATATAATTTCATTCATTTTCTTTTTCTGCCTACTCCCTTTGTTAATCTGGGATCGCCACAGAGGAATGAACCACCAACTTATCCAGCATATGTTTTATGCAGCGCATACCCAATTCACCTATAGCACATGTTTGGTCTTGTGAGGAAAACCAGGAGGAAACCCATGCGAACATGCAAGCTCCACACAGAAACACCAACTGACCCAGCCAAGGCTCAAACCAGCGACCTTCTTGCTGTGAGGCGACAGTGCTACCCTCTGCGCTGCCCCCTTTTAAGTCTGTTTCAGTTAATTTTATGCATTTGGCAGCGTCTGATTTTAGAGCAATTTTTTGCTTTCTCTGAGCTTTTCGGCACCGCCTTTCCTTATTAATATTTTATGTGTATGTGATTGAATGTGAGAGTGTATGGGTGTTTCCCAGTACTGGGTTGCAGCTGTAAGGGCATCCACTGTGTAAACTCCCAAGGAAAAAAAGTGAAATGCTTTCCACATCTAGGCTAGATAAATGACTAAACCTATATCCGAGTTTGGCCAAAATAAATAGAAATTAAAAATGTTACAGATAGGTTGAATGAGCTGCTTAATGTCATTCAAATGGAACGACTACGTCTTGAAACTTCACAGAAAAAAGCTGAAACCACATGGGGACCTATTTTAAGACTCTTGGGAATCTAGCATTTTACCTTTGTAAATTTTCATCTCTAACTTACGGCCTACTCACACTATGCCATCCGTACCGTGCCCAGGCCCGTTTCCCGGATCGTTTGAGAAGTGTGAGTGCGCTGAATCGGGCTCAGGCACGGTTCACTTGGCCGGCCCTGGCCCGGTTGGAAAAGGTGTGCCTAAGCGGTTCACTTGGGCTTTGGCGCGGTACGCTTGTGTGTGAGTGCAAAACTCGCCAAAGCCCGAAACCAAAAGCGAGACGTGACTTTTAAGGGGCTGTTTTTTATTGATTTATTAATCATTCTTACTGTTCAGTGAACGCAAACTGCCGTAGTTTATTAAAGACGCAAACCCCTCATTGCATGACAGCTGCACGCCTTCAGCAGACCTCCTCATTCCTGCAGCACGAGAGCTTTATGATTGTTTATGAGCGCCTAAAGTGGCGGACCTGTTCGGCGAAATATCTGACTGCGTGTCCCCGCATCCCTAAGAACTGTTTGGCAAAATATTTGATGGCATAACAAATGACTGAAACGATATAACTAAAGAAATCTCCACTGTGCTGCCGAGAGCGCTTCTCACTGAACAGCGCAGCAGCAATGACGTAATCGTGCCGAGGCCCATTTGTGGTGTGAGCGCGGGCCGTCGGGGGAGACGGGAGGGGGACAAGCATGCTTTGGCCCGGTTCGAGGCAACTGTACCTAGTGTGAATATATATATATATATTTATGTATATTTGGTAACTGAGACGATCCCTCCTTCTTTTTTTTGAGGGGGTGGGGGGCTAATGTCAATTATTTTGTATTATTAAATTTTTTCTTCTTTTTATTGGTATTGTACTGTTTTTGTTAAATATCTTACAAAAAATGTTAAATAAAACTAAATATCACAAAAAAAAAAAAAAAATTGTTACAAATAAAAAAGTCCAGAGACCCACATAGACCAAATACTATAGAGGAGTTTATGCAAATACATACAAGTTCATATTTGGTTTTCAAATATATAAATGTCATACCTGCAGGATATATTTGAAAATGTTGTTTTTTTTTTATTGCCTGTTTAATTGTTGGATGAAGATTCAAAATCACATGGATCATAAATTAAATATTCATAAATGCCAAAACAGCAAACATGTGTCTCCATTACTAAATATTTCAGTTGTAAATGACCAAGCAGAACTTTCTTTCAATCCAGCCAAGAGAACAAAGTCAAGTCTTTTATCTTTTAAAACTTGACCTATAAGCCAAATGCATCATGAACCGTTCCACCAATACCCCTGCATTATGAACTGAGCATTAAAAACCTCAACACTCATCATAAAACATCTGCAACTATAAAAATCAAATGCAAATGCGTTTATAAAAACACATTTAACAACAGCAAATGATATGTGAGCATGGCCGAAACAGAGTCAAGCTAATTCAAAAGAACTCTAGATTTGAAAGACTGATCTTATCATTGTCATCATTGCTCCTCAGGATCCCGTCAGATCCTCCAGAAAACCCTGCGGCGTCATCAGCTGTCAAGAGGGATCTATGGGCTGTTCCTGCAACAAACGCCATCATGGGGTTTCCTCCTGGAGCCAGCTCAAGAAACTGCTCATATCCTGGAAATGAGAACTATAAAAGAAGAAAATGTCAGATGACAAAATCAAATTCCATCTTTTTTCTTTCAAAAAATTTTTTTCAGTCAACTCACATGCAAGTTGACTAAGGGCTCTATTTTGACGGTCCATGCGCAGAGCGCAAAACGCAGGGCGCAAATGCTTTCAGGTCGTGTCAGAACACATTTTTGCTAATTTACGGACGGGAAAATGCGCTTTGCGCCAAGGCGCATAGGCTAAAAGGGTTGAGTTTATTTTCTTAATGAGTTATAGGTGTGTTTTGAGAATAAACCAGTTAGAGTCTCATCTCCCATTCCCTTTAAGAGTCAGCTGCGTCACGCCAAGAGCGCATTCACTATTTACAGGACGCAAAGTAAGTCTAAGTGGAAAAAATGATCATTTCACAAGCAAACAGTTAACAAACTGTTAAACAGAGCATCTACTGCGTGAGAATGAGATAATGGATCACTTTCACATTCACTCTTGGATAGGGAAACCTTTACGCACAGACATCAATTAGTCTATAAATAATTAATTTCGTTTGTTAAGCGCAAAGATTTGTTTCAGAACTATTTCTAAATTCAGTTCTAATTTCTAGCAAACGAATAAATGAACATTAATGACCAAGTGTGGTCAAAATACTGAGTTATTTCCAAATACACCTGCCATGCCCCATTGTCTAAAACCTGACAGGTGGGCAAATCTGAGCTTGTTTTTAATAAAAGAAATATAAATGTGGATATAATAAATAATACTGCTAATAATAATAACATTATACAAAAGCAAATTGTTATGAATGAACTGAAAAAGCCTCCTGAGATGAAGAAGACATGAAGGCAGTGGTTTTTCATATTTATGTAGGCTAGAATATAATATGTTTTGTAATATTTTAATCCTTTATATTTATATCCTATATCTATTCTTATTATATCCTATATATATCCTTAATATTTAAATTTTTTCATATGTAAAGATATTTGCCTATTGTTCTCTTGTGTGTATTAAGCAGTGTGTAAGCGAGGCGTAACTCTGCGCTGGAGTTTAGACCGGGTTAGTTTTGGTCTAATGAAAAATCTATTATAGTTTCTCAAATACAACGCGCCAGCGGTCCGCCTCAGAACGCCTTCCTTTTTAGACCAGAACGCCTATGGGCGCACAAATGAGCGCTAATACATTTGCTATTTAAACAGCGTAGCACAACTCCTCAAAACCACTCTTGCGCCAAGCTGAAACTACCAAAAGACTAATGCGCCATGCCTTGCGCCACACTGCGCCGGGTGTATGATACGGCCCTAGAGCTACAAAAGCTCATTTATTTATTAAATCATTCTAGATCACTTGCTGATCAGTTTCTAATGCAGCAAACTGCTGTTATTCACCACAAAATAAAAACGTGTTCGTCATTTACAGGTTTAGCCATTGACTAGGTTTTTATTTTTATTAACGGCTACTGGTTTCCAACATTCTTTAAAATATCTTCTTTTGTGTTCAACAGAAATTTTTTAAGCTACTTGAGGGTGAGTCCATTTTTAATCTTAGATCAAAGGGCCCCTTGTTTCAGCTGGGGTTTTTCACACCTCTACTTTGGAAAAAGTCAGCAAAGTGGGCGTGTCCAGCTCTGTTTAGGGGGAAGTGTCGGAGGAGGGAAAGAGGCAAGGCGTGGAAGGGACACAAGACTGTCAGGTTGGGCATGCGCTGATTTTCACAGAGGCAAAGCAAACACGCAGAGGAGAAAGACAGTGACTGTGTTTACATGGACTTCAGTAATCAAATTATTTTCCAGATTATTAAATGGTGGACTTTAACTGCAGTTTGGCTCTTTCATTCAGGAATTTCATCCATGCCCCTCATGACAAACGAGATATTTGATTCGAGGAATTGCTGGAAGCGTGTATTTTTAATGCAATGTTTGATATCACATGGCGAATGAGAGAAAAAACCCTCCACATTTTTCTTAACTTAGATGCCCTCGGTAGGTAGCGTCAGAAAGCCGCGTGTGTTATTCCTGTCACAAAATGCAGCGAAAATCCTACACAACTTTTGATTGTGGTGCTAACATGTTTACACTCAGGAGAGCGGCATTTACAGCGGATTTTTCAGTCTGTAGTGACGTTAACGTACGGTAAACTTTAGCAACTTTGAAATAATTCGACTAAGGTCCGTCTTTGAACACTGAAAGAGTACTGCTGATGATACGAACTAACTTTGTCTCTGAATAAAAAAAAACAAAGACCACTGATCGCTCACTTAACAAATCTGTAGAGACAGGACAATCAACACCAACTGGAGCCGTGTCTTTATTAAAAGGAGACAAGCGGCAAATCTAGATTTCACCATTTCCAGATGAGAAAAGCTCTCGAGTAAGAAAATGTTTAACAGGGTATATGCAGACATTTCAATACCTTTTTAAGACTTTTTTAAAGTCCTTATCAGAATATTTTAAGACCTCATCGCCACTTCAAGTTTTAATCAGTATCAAACCTTTAACTTAATAAACAGCTGTTAATAAACAGTAAATTAATGGAGCACAACCCGCAACAGAACTCTGATAAGCTCGGAAGAAACCGAGCTTGAATGAATAAATTACGCGGTTGTTTTCATCGACAGGTTTCAGCCACTGTTTAAACTCGTCTTCCTCCAAGCAGAAGCACGCAAACTTACATTTTCTCATTTTGCCGTCTGTTTTGCTCTATGGTTTTGTTACATGTGGAGAGCGTCACATCACCTTCCCGCATTTGTCGCAAATTATGTGACATCACCCGGACGGAGGAGCTTGGCTGGACGTGCCCCAGCCCGAACCAACCGCATGGATCGAGCACGCCGTTGTTAATATTAGGAGGAAAATAATATAATTACGCTTTTTTGGAGTCAAACACTTTGGATCTTTGGACCTCGTAAAAACACGATTAAGACTTTTTAATACCTTTTAAGGGCCTTAATTTTATCATAATTGATTTATCAACTTTTAATACTTTTCAAGACCCCGAGGACACCCTGTTTAAGGGTGGGTTAAAGTGTAAGGGATGGTCAATTAAAGATGTAATTACAGAAATTAATTACAGATGTAATTACATGCCTGCATTTAATCAGTCATAAGTACAATGTAAAAGCATGTATTTATGCAATAAGTACATTTTAATGAACTAATTATTTCAGTGTAAGTTCATATTAGTTAAAGCCGCGTATTTATGCAATAAGTACATTTTAATGAACTAATTATTTCAGTGTAAGTTCATATTAGTTAAAGCCGCCTAATATAAAGTGGGACCCAAAACTGTTCTTGAAATGGGAAGACATACAGTACATAAAGATTATAACATGCAATTATAACTGTAGCAGTAAACTCTCAGTTTTGTTGTCATGATGACTTAATGCACTTAAAAAAAAGACAATACATTTACAGTAAAACAAACTGACAGCTGTGGTTGGCAGAAATTTACGGTTAAAACTGTGGGACCGGTGAACTGAGTGAGAAGTTAAGCCAAGTATTGAGAAATGTGTCCTACTATAGGGGGACAGGGTAACTCAGCAATAACAACAACAAAACAACTCAACATATGAAAGCTACCTGATGAGTGGGTGAGTAAGGAGCTTCATAAGGCTTTGTCCTGCTTGAATCCGGATTGTCCTCTAATATCTCATTAAGGCTCACATCAGCTGAAAGGCCAAGAAGCTGCTCAAGCCTTTGCTCTTTGATCTCCTGTGGACCACCGATCTCCTCAGGTCCGAAAACAGCTGTGGCTCCCCACCATTTGTCTCCCTTCAACCTGGAAGTAGGCAGAATAGACTTGACTCTCACAGACTTTCTAACCCTTAAAGTCTGCATGAATAGGAAGCTGCAACTGTTTTTTTTTCCGTATTGTGAAACGGAATATTAAATGAGAAAACAGTGGGTGTGGCTTGCTTTTTCAACTACCAGATGATTGGATGTTGTAAAGTAGGCATTTCAGAGTTATTACAGCCTAACCTCACTATTTCTGTTTGTTGTCAAAACTGGAGGGGCGTGGCTTAGTATGTTAGTATATATTTTTTCTTAATTATTAATTGTTCAGCACAAAACTAAAAATGTGAGCTAGCAACATCAATATGGTTAGTTTTAATTTCATTGGTACTTTAAGAACAAATGAAATCAAAAGTGACCATATAATTTTGTTAAGAATTCATTGGTGAACTATCCCTTTAAAGGCCTCTTTCTCTCACAATCCTCCTTCCTCTCACTGGTTTATATGGCGCTGTCTCATCCGGAGTTCTCCTATGTGTTGGAGAACGTTTGCAGCATGTCCGTGTCCTCTTTGACTTCTTTTTCTAACCATCAGCTTTGAAGGATGTGGCAGCTTCTCATGCGTCAGGCCTATGTTCACTCCATAGCGTCTGCTCATCTGAAACAATGAGTTTACAGCAGATGAACTAGTAATATACAGCTGAAGTCAAGATTATTCGCCCTCCTGTGAATTGTGTTTTACTTTTCAAATATTTTACAAATGATGTTTAACAGAGCAAGGAATTTTCCTAGCATACTAGTATCTTGAAAAACATCTAGTCAAATATTATGTGCTGTCATCATCGCGAAGATAAAATAAATCAGTTATTAGAAATGAGTTATTCAAAACTATTATGTTTAGAAATGTGTTGAAAAAAATATTTCCTCTGTTAGGATTTTTGGGAAAACAATAAACAGAGGGTCTAATTATTCAGACTTATATACATATATGGTAACTTTAGAGTTGTGCAAGTAAAACAGAAGTCATTTTTAGAGTAGCAAATATTTGGATCATCACCTTTTTACTTAGTTGTCCTAAAACAATTCAAAATCCACTTCTTTTGACTACTATATATATATATATATATATATATATATATATATATATATATATATATATATATATATATATATAATTG
The DNA here is from genome assembly GCF_049306965.1 of Danio rerio. NCBI lineage: Eukaryota > Metazoa > Chordata > Actinopteri > Cypriniformes > Danionidae > Danio > Danio rerio. The sequence continues at coordinate 74,278,297 of NC_133180.1, read as the reverse complement.
TATATATTCCTATTGTATTATATATATATATATATATATATATATATATATATATATATATATATATATATATATATATATATATATATATATATATATATACATACAATAAGGTTAGGGATATATATATATATCATTGTATATACTCCTATTGTATTATATATATATATATATATATATATATATATATATATATATATATATATATATATTTATATACATATATATACATATATACATATATATACATATATACATATATATATATATATATATATATATATATATATATATATATATATATATATATATATATATATATATACATATATATATATATATATATGTATATATATATATATATATTTATATATATATGTATATATATACATATATATATATATATATATATATATATATATATATATATATATATATATATATATGTATATATATGTATATATATACATATATATATATATATATATATATATATATATATATATATATATATATATATATATATATATATATATAGTAGTCAAAAGAAGTGGATTGTGAATTGTATATATATAATACAATAGGGGAATAAATGTGGTAATATAGGTTTTCACTATGATTTCACTATGGGTCTTGAGGTACATTTGATATGTCTAACTACTCACCGTCCCATCTTCTGAACTAGAGAACAGGTCAGGAGCAAGAAAGAGTTCAGGTCTGAATGACTCCTCACTGCCGACAGACAGACAGACAGACAGACAGACAGACAGACAGACAGACAGAGTCAGCACTATGAGCAAACTTTTGAACACTGCAACAGGGTCATCAAATTAATACCAGTGCAGGGGCATTTCTGTCCTCCAGAAAGTCTGAGATTGTTCAGATAAAAAGCTCTCATCACTGTGACGATTCACTTCCCTAGATCTCCTGCAGATGGCACAACAACACAACAATCTCCATAAATAACCGTAGACCACAGAGAAAAGTATTAATATGGAAAACATTTCGTTTTATTTACATATCTGACAGAAACTCTTACTTCGCAAAAGGCGGAAATAGGTCAAAGTCCTCCGTTTCAGTTTCTGGTGACAGATATGTCGTGGACCACATTTTCTCTAAAAACCTTTTAAATATTAGTTATATTCGGGTAAATATTTAAATAAACGTTTATATTCTTAGAATAAAACACTTTAGCATACATATTAACAATAAACTGTAAATATATTGACAGAAAAAAACGTTAAAATACCACTTACAGCCTAGTGTTCGAGTGTAATCTTCATGTATTTATGTTTGGGACATTTTCGCGCCCCTTGCCTGTCATGCGCACGAGAGAGGGTAGTGATTATTAATGTCACTTGATTATTAACGTTAATAATATTATTTAAAATACATTATAAACTTTAATACTTTGACATTAAGTACTTTGACACTCTGAAATTAAGTAAAAACGCAGACATTATATCAGTTCATCCAGTGGCACTGTTATACAAATTACGTCATAAATTAAATTGGCATTTAATACAAAATATACATTTATTACAATAAAAATATGTATTTATTTATTTCCATTAGAAAGGTGTAGCATATGAACGGGACTTTTAACTGCTCTCTAGTCTGCTCACGTCATGCTCTGTCTGATCTTTGGGAAGGGTGACGGTGTTGGGCTCCAAACTTTCACACACCGGCGATTGTTTAATTCATCCGTCTTCATTCAGTAAGATCTGTCACTGCCATAAATACTATACAGAAGTCTTCTTATCATTCACAATAGTGTAAATTTATCCGAAGAGTTCGCGTCTCCTCATTTTGAAAGTTGTTTTTTCTCTCTCTCGTTTGAAGTGCGGAGATTTGGGAGAGCCACAAGTTAAATGGACGCACGAGGATCGCATTTGTGTATGTGAGTGTAATTAAAACATAATGGTGAAGGGCAGAAAAACGGATAATTAACTTCTCCTGACACTGCTGTTGGATTGGGTTTTGTACATAACGAATTCCAGTCAACGGAAAAACTTCGACCCAAGTTTTCCTGCTGTTGGTCGTCGTGTGATCCAGCAGGTGGAGAAACACAAGCCGCTGTTTCATCATTGAAAACAACACTGGAATATCTTCTTAAATAAACCAGTTTTCCTTTGGAAATCTTCCTGGATTTAATTTCGACGACTTGGTGGCTCAAAAAAGCAACTGTCCAAAGCTAGTAAGTGTTAAAACACAACTTCAACCATAACGTTACACAAATACATAATAACTATTGAGGTAAAGCTGGATTTATATTCACATATTCGAACTTTCTCCTTAAAATTATTACAGAAAAGTAAAATTTTAAATAGTAAAATTATATTAGCAGCCTACAACATTGTCCATAATCAAATATATAAGTTAGTGCAAGTGTTGTTTTGAAGACATCCTTGTAATTTCAGACCGAATATTCAAAGTACCATAGTAAACAATACAGAAAGTATGTCTTAAGTTGTCACTTAATGAATGTGCGACTATAAAATCAACTTTACCTCAATAACATAACGTTACACAAACTATAATGTTACACACAAACATAAACAAACAGTGATGTTTGATTGCATAGGGGCATCACGTTAAATGTCAAAACATCTTAAAGGAAAAACTTACTGAGGTAAAGTTTGTTTTATATTTACACATTCTGACTTTCTCCTTAATGATACATACATACAGTGAGCATGTCACTAAATGAATGTGCCACAATAAAACCAACTTTACCTCAAAACCATGACGTTACACAAACTATAACCTTACATGTAAACATATAACATCACGGTAAACAAACCATAATGTTACACACAAACATAAACAAACATGTAGGCATGTTTTGTTGCATGTATACGAGCTCGAAAAAGCAACTGGCCAAAGCTAGTAAGTGTTAAAACTCAACTTTAACCATAACGTTACATATAAACATAACTATTGAGGTAAAGTTGGTTTTATATTCACATATTTGAACTTTATTCTTAATATTATTACAGAAAAGTAAAATTTTAAATAGTAAAATCACATTAGCAGCCTACATCATTGTCCACAACCAAATATATAGGTTCGTGCAAGTGTTGTTTTGAAGACATCCTCAGACCGAATATTCAAAGTACCATAGTAAACAATACAGAAAGTATGTCTCAAGTTGTCACTTAATGAATGTGTGACTATAAAATCAACTTAACCTCAATACCATAACGTTACACAAACTATAATGTTACACACAAACATAAACAGTGATGTTTTATTGCATAGGGGCATCGCGTTAAATGTCAAAACATCCTAAAGGAAAAAAAATGAAATGCTGTCTTACTGAGGTAAAGTTTGTTCTATATTCACACATTCTGACTTTCTCCTTAATGATATCTTTTCAGAGAAGTATTCTTTGCAAACTCTAAATAGTGAAATTATATTAGCAGCCAATGACTATCTAACTAAAACATTGTTTACAGTCAAACAAATAGTGCTAATGTTGTTTTGAAGACTTATTTACATCTGATTTCAGACAGAATATTCAAAGTACCATGGTAAACAATACAGTGAGCATGTCACTAAATGAATGTGCCACAATAAAACCAACTTTACCTCAAAACCATGACGTTACACAAACTATAACCTTACATGTAAACATATAATATCACGTTAAACAAACCATAATGTTACACACAAACATAAACAAACATGTAGGGATGTTTTATTGCATGTATACGAGCTCGAAAACTACAGTAGTAAGTGTTAAAACTCAACTTCAAACATAATGTTACACTAAAACACGTACTATAATGAGGTAAAGTTGGTTTTACTGTATGTTCACACATTCGAACTTTGTCCGTAATAATACAATTTCAGAAAAGTAATCTTAATTCTAAATAGAAAAATCATATTAGCAGCCAATGAATAAACTACAACTTTGTCCACAAATATATAGTCATACTTGTAATTTCAGCTCAATTATTTAAAGTATCATGGTAAACAATACAGCGAGCATGACACCGGTTGTCACTTAATGAATGTGCCACAATAAAACTTTACCTCAAAACCATAACATTACACAAACTATAAACTTACATTTAAACATATACAGTAACATCGTGTTAAACAAACCATAATTTTGCACAGAAACATAAACAAACATGTAGGGATGTTTTATTGCATGTAGATGAGCTCGAAAAAGCAACTGGCCAAAACTAGTAAGTGTTAAAACTCCACTTCAACCATAACGTTACACATAAACTATTGAGGTAAAGTTAGTTTTACTGTATATTCACACGTTCAGAGTTTCTCCATAATAATACAATTTTTAGAAAAGTAATCTAAATTCTTAATATCTATCAAACTAGTACAACATCGTCCACAGTAAAATATATATAGCGGTAATGTTGTTTTAAAGTCATACTTTTAATTTCTTACCGAATATCTATAAGTGTCATGGTAAACAATACAGTAAGCATGTCACCGGTTGTCACTCAATAAAATGTGCGACTAGAAAACCAACTTTACCTCAATACCATAATGTTACACAAACTATAAAGGTACACATAAACATATTACATTACGTTAAACAAAACATAATGTTACACACAAACATAAACGGGATGTTTAATTGCTTGTAGATGAGCTCGAAAAAAGCAACTGTCCAAAACTAGTAAGTGTTAACTCAACTTCAACCATAACGTTACCCATAAACACATACTATAACTATTGAGGTTGGTTTTTTATTTATGCATTCGAACTTTGTCCTTAATAATATAATTTCAGAAAAGTAACATTTTAAACAGTGAAATCATATTAGCAGCCTACAACATTGTCCTCAATCAAATATATAGTAATGTTGTTTTGAAGACATCCTTGTAATTTCAGACCAAATGTTCAAAGTACCATGGTAAACAATACAGTGAGCATATCAAAGGTTGTCAAATGAATATGCGAATATAAAACCAACTTTACCTCAATACTAAAACGTTACACAAACCATGAAGTTACATGTAAACGTATAACGTTACGTTAAACAAACCGTTATGTTACACATTATATATTTGACTTCATTGATAAGAATGGTTTGCATTAAATGGATGGTTTACTTTAAAATTAAAATGTGCTCACAATTAACACTTCCTCAAGTGTTCGAGTCTTTGAGTTTATTTATTGTCTTGACCACTTAAGGAAATATTGTGACGAAAGCTGAAAACGTCAACCACTGACTTTCATAGTAGAAAAAAACAAATACTTCAAATGTGAAACTTTCTATTTTTCATTATTTATTTCATTACAATTACCGGTATATATTTTTACTTTATTGCTAAGAATTGTTTGCGTTAAAGGGATAGTTTACTTGCTCACTATTTGCTCTCCCTCAAGTGTCCAAATTTTTAAGTTTCTTTATTTTACCACTAAAGAAGATGTTCTGAAGAAAGCTGCAAACATGACAACCCTTGACTTTCATAGTAGAAAAACAAATACTTCAAATGTGAAAATTTCTGCTTTTTCATTATTTATTTTTCATACATATTTTTACTTCATCAATAAGAATGGTTTGTATTAAAGGGATAGTTCACTCATGAAATATGCTCACAAATAACTCTCCTTCAAGCATTAAAATCTTTGAGTTTCTTTAATTTCTTGACCACTAAAGGAAAAATTCTGAGGAAAGCTGAAAACCTGTAACCATTGACTTCCATATTATTTCTTTTTCCTATTATGGAAGTCAATATTTAAAGGTTTCCAGCTTTATTTAAAATAACTTACTTTAATAAGTCAAATTAAAAACAGGCTTGGAACAATAAAAGGATGACAGAATTGTCACGTTAAATGTCTGAAGATAAATATTTTGACAGTTGTCATTTGTGTTTAAACTTTACCTTTACTAATATTACTACAGTTATATGACCATTTATACAACATTTTAGTTAATGGATAACTTCAGTTTCAACTACAGTAGTTTCACTTCATCAATGAAGTTTAAAGGAATGTTTACATGACTCAAGATCTTACCTGATAAAAGGAAATTCCTACAGGATTTGTCTTATTACTCAATCTGCTTTTTCTCTTGACCTTTGGATTGATTACATTAGTATAATGTAAAAATGCATTTAAAAGTGGAGGATTAACTTATTTATATATTTCCCATGGCAGCATTTTATCCTTCTTTGTGGTCAAAATAGTTACATTATCTATTTTATAAAATAATATGCATTTCTTTATGTCATACAAGATAATTCCCATTTCCCTCTTTTAGATTGCTGCTGAATTATTAGAACAGATTGCTCACATGATTTGTGGCTTATTAAATTCATGAAAAGACATTGCTTCAGGTGTCTGGTGTATATCATTTTGTTTGATTCTTGCTTTTGGCTCCAGGCACTTTTTGATTGATTTGACAGTGTGCAGAAAACTACCATTATTTTTCCACTGTGTTTTTTTTGGGACATCATTTCAAAGTGATGCTTTCAAGTAGTGGTGTAACAGATCACAACTCTCACGATTCAGATCACATTATGGATTTTTAGTCATGATCAGACCTTTTTTCGGATTAGCCAAAAAGGGAAGGAGACAAATGTAATTTGCTTTCCATTTTTAACAAAAACAGAACTACAAGACACTTTTGGTTTTAACAAACAGAACTTAGAACCTGTAATTTAATAATAAAAATAAAACGAAGAAATAATCGGCTAAATAAAAATAAGTTGTAAAATATTCAGTACTGTGAAATTCACTGTTACTACTACTCTTTCTGATAATGCTAAATGTAGAAATCTAACTTAATTTGTACAACCCATATTTTTTTTGTCTCAATTTCAATACATAATTCAGTTATTTATTCATAAATATGTACGCTTCATTGCGAGATGTATCATTTTTAAAAATTTATTCAGTGGCATGTTTTTGATGCCTGGCTGTTGCCACCTATTGGTTAAATTAATGTAATTGCTGCCTACAACTTTCATTTTTTGAGTATATCAAGTGAAATGCATACGAACAGGGATTTTAATCTTTACCGTAAACATAAGCGGTTATATCACCACTGTATATATAAAATATAAACTGTTATCCCAGTACTTCTGTGTTATTTGACTAAAGACTTTTGCGTTTTTCAAGCACTGATTTGAATGTATTGATTCGAAGGATTAATAATATGCAAATCACCATTATTTATGATTTATGTTGCGTGTTTGTTGAGATTCCAATCTTTTATTAATTAATTGTGCAGATTATGCCGAGTTCAGGCTGCATGATTTTCAAAGTAGTCGTGTCACAGATGTTTTCACACTGCATGACTATCTGGGCTAGCGTTTCGTCGCTGCTTTGTTTACACTGCAAGATGGATCGGCGACAGGGACTTTTACATTGCATGACTTTACTATTGGAAGAATCGCCGACAACTTCGTCCAAACTACGTCTCACAGCCAAAAACACGTAGTATATCTTTTGTTATTAACTACATAATGAGAAAGAAGCCTTTAATGGGGTAGAACATGTACATGTTTGCTCCCCTGGGTTTAAAGGGAATTAGCCATTTCTCCTCAACGTTGTTAATAAACTAATTTCGTTCTGTATGAAATGTCAAACAGACACAGTTGCTCCTGAGTCCTGTCAACCTCCACTAGTTTTTCCTCCATTTCGTGGGTCCAAATAAACCGAAAAAGATCGCTTTTAACTTCTCCCCCAGCCTCCCGCTGGCCTGCAGCAGGTATACACACACGCACACGCAAGTGAATGCCGCTCTCTCATTGGCTGTAGGCGATCGCTGATGTTATTTTCAGTCAAAACTCAATTCACACGGCATGATTTGAATCGCCAAATATCTCGCAGGCATCGGCGACTCATCGGCGGTTCTCTCAGATCGCGTCTTTGATAGTTCATACTGTGTGATTGTCACTCACGTGCACGAGCAGCGATTTGCCTGTGATTTCAGGCATTTGTCGGCGATTTCTCAAAACCTGTCGGCGAGCCAAAATCGGGGCTAAAATCACGCAGTCTGAACTAGGCATTACACTGAATGCATTAATGCAGGCTAAACAAGTAGTGACAGAAAACACCTTTAATAACCTAAAAAAAACCACCACATATCGAATAACCCACCAAAACTTTTTCCATCATCGTTATATTTTACAGGAAAGCCTAAATGCTTTCATACATATGATTTGAACGATGCGAGAGGTGATCTTGCTGTGATCGTTACAAATTTCGTAAAGTAAAAAAAAGTATTAATCCGTTAGTCACTCGTGTTCCCAACCATGGGTTGTGATCTGTACGAATCATGGATCAACCTTGATCCATTACACTACTACTTTCAAGTAATGATAAAATTTCATGTGATAAAACTTGATGCTTTTTAGGCATGTGCCACAGCTTTTGCTCTTTATATTCTGTAACACTTTATTTTCATGGTCCATTTGAGTATTAGTTGACTGTCTGCTTAATATCTGTTGATACTTCTCCTTCAACAGACATTTAACTGACTGTAAGACACTTTGCAAGTACATGTCAACTTACACTAAGCTCAAACCTTACCCCAACCTAACGCCTGATTCACATAGGGCTTCAGCGTCAACGCCTGACATAGGGCGTGTCTGAAGTTGGGGCTGACTCGAAGCCATAACTGCGTCAGCCAATGAAATTAGTCAGCAATAGGCCACTGTCTGAGCTGGTGTATTTGCATACAGCGATCTGATTGGCTGATGCTTCCGTTGGCACTTGAAAAGTTGAGAAAGTTCCAACTTCTGCAGTGAGCAACGCCACTGAAGCTGCGCCGACGGATCCACAATGCAGTTTGGCAACGCCTGACATCATATTCAAAATGTATGGGAAGCATTGACGCTGACGCCCCGTGTGAATGGGGCGTAACAGTCTACTTATAATCTAATGAGAATTAGTTGGCATGTTGATGCAATGTAACTTAAGTTCAACAAATAAACCATCAAAAAAGTGTGACCTTATATTCCTTTGAAATATCATCTAAATGAAGTGCTATTTGAATATTCATTGCCTTGCAAGACATCAAATAATTATTTTTTGCAATTATTTTAATTCTTTCATTTTTGGTAAAGATTATTTTTCTGACCATCACATTAGGTTGTGAGGGAATATATCCATACAATTAATTAATTAGATCTATTTTATACTGTATTAATGAATCTCTCTTGCTCTTTTTCAAGTTTTTAAGTTGTGTAACGTTTTGTCTGCTTCCTCAGATTCTGTCTGTGTACTCTCTGTCTTGTCTCTGGAACTTTAATTGAAAACCGGGTTTGCATGCCTGTATTCTGCACTGCAGCTGTTTGACTTTAAGGACTTTATTACAGGGTACAGACACACACACACTTAATGATAGACCAGCATTCCTCAAGTTCACAAAGGTATGCTGGCTCTGTATTTCTCATTTTAGCCGTCTGTCTCTCCTTGACTCATTCTTCCTCTCAGATGGCTTAAATGAGTTGTTTAGTTCAGAAGAAGGATTTAGAGAGAGAGAGAAAATACTTTTTAAAGTAAGTTTTTGAGAACTTTCTGTTCTCAAAAAAAATGTTCTTTATATAGTAGTTGTTTTTTTCTTTGACAGAAAATCTAATTATGTTTTCAAGTTTGCTTTGTGTCTCAGTAGGGCTGCTAAGTTTGGCTTAAAGATTCTGATTGTATATAAATTTGACCGAAAGCTTTTTGATTGTCAATAATAATAATAATATATTATCATTTTTTTAAATTAAACTCGTGATATTACTGCACTAAACAAATCATGCATTTCAAGAAAACATTATAATATTCATTTTCTTGTCGGCTTAGTCCCTTTATTAATCCGGGGTCGCCACAGCGGAATGAACCGCCAACTTATCCTGCAAGTTTTTATGCAGCGGATGCCCTTCCAGCCGCAACCCATCTCTGGGAAACATCCACACACACATTCACACGCACACACATACACTACGGACAATTTAGCCTTCAAAATTCACCTGTACCACATTTCCTTGTACTGTGGGGGAAACCGGAGCAACCGGAGGAAACCCACGCAAACACAGGGAGAACATGCAAACTCCACACAGAAACGCCAACTGAGCCGAGGATCGAACTAGCGACCCAGCGACCTTCTTGCTGTGAGGCGAACGTGCTACCCCCTGCGTCGCCAACATTATACTAATTGATTCAAATTTAGTTCTCCAGTGAAACTTTACAATTAAAACAATTAAGTACAAATGTAGTCAGCAGTTTAATTTAAAATATCAAACATTTTTTAGCAGAAACTCCAGCGAGCTTTCAGGGCTCTCTCAGGCAGTAGGCTATACAAGTGTTTAACAGTTTTGATTAGATGGTTAATAAGATGGTGATAAGAGTGTCTGCGTAAACAAACCAAACAAAAATATCTATGGTTTAAATTGCACAGATTAATTGTTCACCTTAAGAATCACACTGTCCGCTATTAAAATAAACATTGCAAATTTTGATCTCACACAGACTTTAAGTAGGCCTGTCAATAATTAACTTACCGCACAACACATGGACATGAGCTCAATCATTTTTTATGACGCAGTATATATCACCCAAAAACTAAATCTAGCAAAGGTTTAGCTGATTGTGCAACATCTCTATCTCTGTCAGTGACTGTCAGTGTCAGTATGGTTAAAAAAACACCATAGTACTCACTGTAAATTGCTAGAGTATGTTCTCATGTGGGTGTCAGACAATTGAAATGCTATCTAGTCACAGATATTGCATCCTATGGTACCTTTGTACCTTGCACTTTTTTTGATAGCATTTGTTATTATTTATTTAGGATATTTGTTTTCACATATGCCTAATTATTATATTGTTTAAATAACTAGAATTAAATAAAAAATTCTTAAGAATAAAATATAATGCGTTCTTTGGAAGAGTGTACTTGCATTGTGATGCTATTATACTGTCATTCATTATATGAGTGGCATAAAATGGCCTTAAAATGACAATAATATTGTTTATCGCAATATATTTTTGCAAAATATATATTTAATATATATATTTATTGCAAAATATCATACAAAAAAAATTAGATATCGTGACAGGCCTAACTTTAGGGGATTTTAACATTAGTCTTGGCAAAAGTTCCTAAATCAGAATAGGTCTTTTGTCTCAACAGACGCTTCTTCTCAATATGATGTTGACAAAATGTGTGAGTGGTGGGTCAGTCTCCAGTTATTTTCGGGTGCAGCATGGCATTTTTATATCTGTAAATAACATGTGAGATTTCTCCTGTTGTATACCAAAGACAAGTTTTTAGGGAGACACGGGTGAGCAAATAACAGGAATGTAATGTTTGTCTGAAATGTCCCTTTAAATTGATCAAAGCAAAGTTCAGAATTGACAGAGGAAGATTTGGTCTTGATCAGCGTTTCTCTTTTATCAGTATGCAGCTCTGAGTGGGCTGTTTGTGTCAGCAGCTGCGCAGGGATTGCTCCAGATTCCAGACCTTATTACTAAAATGTGACCAGCATTAAAGTTCCAGACGTTACAGAAACTGTGTGCCAGAGGGGAAAGAGAAAGTGAGGAAAAGGGCATAAAAGAGGGTGTGGAGGCCTGCCTGCAGGAAACCCTTTACTTTGCCCCTACCAGTGTTTTAAGCAGTTTTTTTTTTTAAACAATGCAATCACGATTTTTGCTGTCATCATCTTTACAAAATACTTCACTAGCAATATTAGAGAGGGCAGACATGTTGAATTCATATGTCCAACCAAATACAAGTTGCTTTATCTTAGTTTTATTTTACTTTATCTCGCCTGCCTAAGCTTAAGTTTCCGTATTTTGGGATTCACAAGTGTTTTTCCTTTGTTTACAGTTGTGAATTGCATTATGGGACCTTCATCTCTGCTCTGTCAACTCTACTGTGAAATTTTAGTAGTTTGAAATAATGTTATGTTTAAGATAGAATATATAGAGAAATAAGTCTGTAGGGGTGCTTTCACACCTGTAGATCCGATTGTGTGTTCTGAAACAGGGATTAAAATTGTTTCAATGTCGGTTTTTGTTCTTGGTGCGAATCACTTTCACATGCATGGCAAAGTTTCTAAACAGACAAAAATTAATAAAACTAGTCACATCGTTATTTTAAATCATGACAATGAGACATTATAAGCAATGAAAAGGTGTGCTTTAATTTTAAACAGGGACACCCACAGACATAGGGTGCTTTCACACCTGCCTTATTTAGTTTGGTTGAATCGCACTAGAGTTTGTTTTCCCTCTTGGTGTGGTTCATTTGGGCAGGTGTGAATGCAGCATTCGTACTCGAGTGCGCACCAAAAGCAGACCAAGACCACCTCTTCAACCATGGAGCGGTTCGTTTGTAGTGAGAATATGATTCGTACTAAAACAAAAAGTACTGTGCCTTTTGGGCTAATCCAGCTGCTGTAGGCCGATGCGCTGTGCATTATGGGATATGGGGGAAAAATATTTATTGACAGCGCTTTACCAACTGAAAGAGAGGCAATTGTTTTCACCCTCTAGTGTTCAGTATAAATGAATGAATAAATGTAAAATAAAAACAAAAACCTTTATCTAAAGATATTGGATTTTTTTTTTACACTTGATGCATTCTATCATCACTTATGTCAATATTCTCTGTGGTAAACACCAGAAAATATTCTATAGTTTTAGGTCTGCAGTAACCAGTGTAACGCCCTATTCACACGAGGCGTCAGCGTCAACGCTTCCCATTCACTTTGAATGGGTGACGTCAGGCGTTGCTGAACTGCATTGTGGATACGTCGGCGGCGCTTCAGAGGCGTTGCTCGCTGCAGAAGTTGGGACCAGCTCAATTTTTCAAAGGCCGACGGAAGCGTCAGCCAATGAGATCGCTGTATGCAAATACACCGGCTAGACAGTGAATTAATGCTGACTGAATTTCATTGGCTGATGCTTCTATGACGATTGCTTCAGCCCCACAGACACGCCTACAGTCAAGCGTTGACGCTGAGGCCCCGTGTGAATGGGGCGTAAAGCTAATAATATGTACTTACATACTTTTGAATGGTTTCAAGTACAACTTTTAGCATGTAATTTTGTGAAACTATTAATTAGTATTTAGTAAAAAGTAATTAAAATTAACCATTTTGTTCTGAAATTGATTTCATTTTTTCCCCCTTAACCTTTTATATGCCATTACCCCAAATTTCAAGGAGACAAAGAGAGCTAATGATATTCTTTTCAGCATTGGATACTTCTAAGGGAAGGAGATCTGAACACATGTAAGCAGACTAATAAAAGTACCATGGTACAATCTGCAGTATGTAATCTCATTTGAGTGTGTGAGTCAGGAGTGTGAAACTTTAGACGTGCTGCTTGGCTGACAGAGACACCCTGTCACCTGCTGCCGTTGCATAAGCCAGCAATATGTGTGTAATGTCGAGCATGAGCGTAATGTGGGCTGTGTCACTGGCAGAGAGTGTGTGTGTGTTTGTGTTGTCTGAGCTGAAGGGTGTAGCTCTGTTCCTGTAACCTGATTGTAATGCAGATTTTTGCGGGTTGATAATGTGCTGCTCAGGATCCAGAAAGTACAGCCTCTGCATGGTTGACATACTAATTTTACTTGAGCCTTTGCCTCCACGTTTCCTGCTGTGTGCGTAAACTTCTTTTCATTCAGAGTATGGTATTAACAAATAGCTTTTGTTTATGGGTATTCAAACTTGTACATGCTACTGAAGGCACACACACACACACACACACACACACACACACAATCCCTGAGGGTGCATTGCTGACTAGCCCATACTGTCCCCTCATACCAAGCTGCTGAGGCCTGAAATACACTGGAATGTGTTTACAATGGTTTACATACATGTTCATTTACACTACTCCCGGGAGAGAACAAATGTTGGTTAAAAAATATATGGATGCATGATACATTAACAGTAGAAGTATGTTTACTAATAATTGTAATTCACCGTAGATGTATTTATTTTTATTATAAAAATGGTATTATTATTAGTTTATTTGTATTCTTTATTGTTTTAATGTTAATGTAGGTGCATTTGAAACATAATATATAGATATATATATAACTTGAAGTCAGAATTATTAACGGAATTTTTTTATTAATGAATCTACATTTCTACATTTCTAAATGTAAGTTTTAATTTCAAATTTCTTATGACTTAAATTTCCCTTGGAATAAAACTTGACACTTATTTGATGCGTATATAGCAGTGCTTGTTATAATCCATGTATCTGTACACTTTTTTTTTTTTTTTTTCGTGAAAAAAAGGAATTTGCCTTCAGCTGCTTATTGACATATGTTAATGTATGCGGCTCAATCTACCAGAGCGGAGCAGAGGCGGTAAAGGTTTTGGAAAGCAGCAGCACAGGAGAATTATTGGTGGAACATTAACAATATTCATTATATAATATATACATTATATACAATATACATTAACAATAGAAGTACTTTGAATAATAATAATTGTAATTTACCATAATAAATTTATTTGTATTCTTTATTGTTTTGATGTTAATGTAAGTGCATTTTAATATATATATATATATATATATATATATTTATATATATATATATATATATATATATATATATATATATATACTGTATATATATATATATATATATATATATATATATATATATAATCAAAGTCAGAATTATTAGTTGAAAGGTTTTTGTTTACCACATTTCTAAACGTAATAGTTTTAATACCAAATTTTGTAATGACTTAAATTTGCCTTAAAATCAAAATTGACTCTTCTTATTTTGATACGTATTTAGCAGTGCTTGTTATAAACCATGTATCTGTACACATTTTTTTAAAAAGGAATTTGCCTTCAGCTGCTTATTGACATGTGATTGTATCCAGCTAAATCCACCAGAGTGGAGCAGAGATGGTGAAGGTTTTGGAAAGCAGCAGCACAGGGGAATTATTGGTGGAACAGCTTTTAGAAATGTCATGCCTCACAAAATTATGACTTGCGTTACTGTTATTGAACTAAATTAAATCAACACTGAATTGATGTCAACAATGTTTTGGTCTTTACATTTTCATTGCTTATGATTTTTGCAAAATTGACATGGAAATTGAAGCTAACAATGCAAGTTTGCAATGTTTGCTTGATTTTCCTGTTTAATTTTCGGTCTGCATGGAAATAATCTGTAATGAATAAAATGGATTAAATATTTCAGTTTTGACCTGAGTGTTGGATTAATATCATTTGATTAATTGTACAGTTAGATGTGCTATATTGGTTATGGTCTCAGGTATAGTTCCTTAATTCGCTGGTTTCAAGGCATGGGACGAGAACCGTTTTCAAGGTATACCACAGTTTGGAAAACTCAAGGTTTTAAAACAGTCATAATTTTCTGCAATACCGTTCCTAAGGTATGTGTATGACTTTTTTTATTTCCTTTTTTTTTTTTTTTTTTTTGGACAACAGTATCTTCAGCAGAAAAAATATCCCAAGATACCGTTTTAAATTGTAAAAATAAAAGTCTCGTATTCATTTCGCCTGGCATGTTAACTGTTTCAAAATATTTTAAATGCTACTTAAATTACAATTTATTCTGCTCAAAAGGGAAAAACGTTTTTATTTATTTATTTATTTATTTTTATAAATTTTTTTACCCAGACATTTGAAAAGAAGATCTTTTAGAGCTGTAATCACAATACCACGAAACCATGATAATTTTATCCAAGGTTAGCATATCAAGAATGTTATACTGGCCCATGCCTACTGGTTTCACATCAATTTGATTACTGGTCTAATGTCGTTGTACAATAACAGTAGCAAGTGTGACCGGTTTTTGTGTGGTATTGGCAGAATAAGCATTGCTTCCTTCAGTGGTTAGCTTGTTTTATGTGTTTTATTGCATCCGTTGTAAGGCTAATGATCATCTTTTATAGTATCAGTGGGTGTTCCTTGTTTTTGTTGTAGTTGAGGTTGTAATGTCTTGAGGTGTGTATGTGTGTGATTATTTCTCTTGAACTGACAAGTGTACACGGCTCTTTGGCTGCCGGCCAGACTCCCTTCCGGACCCAGAAGACACCTTGTAATCCGGTCGGGAACAAGTAGTGGCATATGGAGTGCAGAGGAATTGGGGAATAATGTGAAAGTGCATGCAGCCTAAAAAAACATAGTGGTTGTTGTCACAGTGAAAATCAACAGCGCCTGGTGGCACGGTGGCGCAGTGGTTTGCACTGTCACCTCACAGCAAGAAAGTCGCTGGTTCGGTTCCCGGCTGGGTCAGTTGGCAGTTCTGTCTTGAGTTTGTATGTTCTCCCCGTGTTGGCATGAGTTTCCTCCGCGTTCTCTGGTTTCCTCAAGTCATTCACTACAGGTGAATTGAATAAACTAAATTGGCTGTAGTGTTTAAAGGATGCTGGATAAGTTGGCGGTTCATTCCGCTGTGGGGACCCCTGATGAATAAAGGGGCTAAGCCGTAGAAAATATGAAAATATGAAATATGAAAGAAATATGAATGAATGAATGAATGAATGAATGAAAATATATCATAACATTTGAATGGCCTTCAGAGGAGAATAATACGGATAATCAGACAGTAATGTAAGGACATGCCAATCTTTACCCCTCAGTCATGTGGCAGAAATGTTTGTTGTATCAAGCACAATTTCTGTATGCATTCCAGAAACCTAAATTCTTTAGTACTTTGACATTACATAACAACATAAGTGGAAAGTACATAACATTCTGAGAAATACCCTGTTCATGAATGTAAGGATGTTATTTATGTCCATATGATGAGTTTCTTTCCTCTTGTCCTCCAGGTGTTGAGTAGTTGGTGATCATGGCGTCGTCCTCAGTGAAAGTAGCTGTGCGAGTGCGGCCTTTCAACAGCCGAGAGACAAACAGAGGAGCCAAGTGTGTGATCCAGATGCAGGACAAGAGCACCTGTGAGTTCAGTTCAAACACACACACACACACACACACACAAACACACTTGTCTTTAATATTATACCTTCTATGGCTGCAAGATACTCAGAAAATATACGATATTATTGAGTGTTTCTTTTTTTTCTACAACTATAGTTTATATTTGCATTTTTTTTTATTGCACAACTTTTATTTCTCCTAATTTAGATTCTCTTTGTTGTTTTAAGGTCACAAGCAGTTGTGTAAGCATCTCACTGCATATCATACTGTGTATGACAGATAAAATGACAAACAAAATTGAAATTTTAAATTAGAAATTAGAATTAACAATATTTTTTACATTATAAATAATTTGCAAAATGAAATTTTATTAGCAATTAAAAATGTATATATGTAAAGATCGTAATAAAAGTATAAATAAAGTTCTAAGTTAAAACCAACCACTCCATTGTTTTTCTTGTGAAATTCCCAATGAGTTTGATGTGTCAAATGACCCTCTTCCTATTGAAAAAAACAAAAGTTGGATCCAAGATTGCCGACTTCAAAATGGCCACCATGGTCACCACCCATCATGAAAAGTTTGCCCCCTCACATATACCAATGTGCCACAAACAGGACGTTGATATCACCAACCATTCCCATTTTATTAATGTGTATCCATGTAAATGGTACAATTCTCAGCATATATAAATACGCCCCTCACAAATCTCTCTTAATTTCATATTTTTAATAGGAAGCCATACAATCTTATATTTGTGCATATACATTAGATTAGTCAGTACTAAAGCCAAATCTGATGCTTATCTAACAAAATAACCTACGATAACGCTCCAAAACTAGTGCACCCAAAACTATATGTTAGAGAAAAATATTAAATACAAATATGAAATAAGAAGAAAAAATCAAGAGAAGCAAAAAAAAAGATAAAAAGGAAAAATTTTAATTGCTATCTTTCAATTTCTAAATATGTTTGGTGACTAAAATTTTATTTTATTAAATATATCGGTTTAATAAATCTGTTTTGTTTTAATGCACCCAAATACGTTGCCTTTATTCACTGAGAAATGGATCAAAATATTTTCAAAATGGGGTGAACTCGATTATGCTGAGCACTGTATACTGTAATTACCTTCATTATTTTGTCTGTGTTGTGCTTGGATACAGTTAGATGAGAACTTGAACTCTGCCTTATCTTCGTCTGCTAAAAGAACATTCCTTTCATGTGAACGCACAAATTCCACACGTTTTAATCACTGTAGTTCACAGAGGTGCTTGACTTTTTTGTGTGTGAATTGTAAGTTATCAAAAAAGAAACCTGTATAAGTGAACATGCATCAGCTTGCTGGTTTGTTTATAAACTCTTTTTTTTTATATGAAGAACTGCACGTCATTTGTTTTGCACAAAACTAGTGCACCTTCTGTGGAAATTTGAAGTCAGTGTGTTTGTATTACCTGCCTTACTTGATGCTAGCTAGGCCTCTCACAATAATCAATATATGGACTTATCGCATAAAACATAGACATGACCTCAATCATTTTGCAATATTTATCGCTCATACATAAAAACCAACAACATTTTAGCTGATTGTGCAACATCTCTATCTCTATTGGAGGTGTCTGAGTGAGTATGGTTAAAAACACACTATAGTATTTACTAGGGTTGGGCAATGGTGACCAATTTGGCATCGTACGATGTCTAAAGCCTGGTTTATACTTCTGTCCCAAATGACCGGCGTAACCCACGGTGCATGCAACGCGCGTAGCTGTGCATTTATACTTCTGCTCGCTGTCTCCGTTGGTCTGCAATAGCACTTCCGAAACACTAGTTGGCAGTGAGGTGTAAATATTCCTCTGTGTCGAGTTTCTTCGCTGGTGTTTTGCTTTTCCTGAACACTTCCGGGATGTACAAGTGGCTCAAACTCGCTCATTTTGAGGCAGGAACCGGCGGACATGCAACAACTTTAACTATGAGGTAAACACAAAACAAAACTTTCCATCGGGAGCTCCTTCATTGGACTCCACAATTGTAAACAAACGCTTCATCAGGGTCGCGTTATTTGCGCGGCTCTCGGTCCCGCCCAGACTCGTCAGCACTACCAAGCCGACCAATCACAGAGCTTGCGCTATGCGTCGTTGCGACATGTAATTACATTTTTTGAGATGTGCACGTCAGCGACGCCGACGGCGTAGGGCTATGCGTCAACGCCGTAGCATATGCGTGCGTTTGACGCAGAAGTATAAATCAGCCCTAATGTGAAACATTGCGATGGACGATGGCATCGTCGTCATAGGCAGGGGGTGGGGGTCGTTGTTAAATATCAATTAATTCATAACGAATTAATTAATTGTAGCCTACTGTTTTCGCTACGTGACCAACATGGTCTTTGCTTTAACCATAGCCAAACCATAAAAGTTACACACAAATTACTACCTGTCATCACTTTTTCTCGTGGTACTCTGGCATGAATCGGCAGTGATCTGTGTCGTTCTAATGGCTTTTCCCACCCAGCTGGTGTTGGAGACTTCGTTTGGAGTTCACTGTAATTTGTATTGCGATTGATGATAACTTCCTTATTTTATTATTATTATTATGAGGAAATAATACTTAGTAAAGATGCTAGGGCTCGACTGTTTTCGTCTTATATGCGGCCAAAATTTTATCTATGCAACCTTAAAATATATTTGGAAGCATTTGTGCAGTATTTTAGAGCTATAGTGTCGCTATACTACTATAGTACCGGTAAATCGTGCAACCCTATTTACTACATAACTAAATTATGTAATTTAACGCAATATAATATATTAGACTATTAAAAGGCTTTAAAATAGCTGATATAAATTGTACTTATAATATTTATTAAACAAGCACTACAGTATTTATTATTTAAATTGAATAATGTGTTAAAGAATGTTCTTAGTCTTTCCTTCCAGAAATGCAGGTACTCTGTGTTTTGTAACCAAGATAACAGTAAAAAAGAAATGGAAAAAAGCATTTGTTTAATTATAAACATTATAAACCCATTGACTTTTATTTTGAAATGTATACATATAAATTTTTTTTTGCAATATATTGTCTTTGTTTAATAATTCACAACTGAAGTGAATATTGTTATACTCCACAAACACTACTTAAGACATTGATTATTAAGAAAGTTACTGTTTTACGCTTATGCATTATACAATACACTATAATAACAGTATATCCATGTAATAATGCATATGCATTATGGGATCTTGAAAACTCTGCAATTTAACAAAGTGGTTATTATTGATATTTTAGTTGTTTAAAACAATATACTGTATATGAAATAATTTATACGGAATTAAATTAGCTGAATTTAAATAACAGAAAAGGTACCACAACACCAAGTTCTGACAATATATAATATTCAAACTATTAAACATTTAATAAAAGTCGCGTTTTTCACAATCAAAAGTTGTTTAAGAAAAGGTCAAGATCCCAATAATGCAATTCAAAAGCATAAATAAAATGAAAAAAGAAATACACAAACTACAAAATATGAAATTCACAGATATTTGTGTAGTCTACCAAATACACAAGAGCGTGGCAATCAAGTTTAGTCATTGCATTCAGCTCTAAAAGATCAAAAGATCCAGCAGAGTTTGAGCGTTTGTAACGTGTTAAATCTCACTCCACACTTTTGCTAGTTTGTCTCCATGAACTTTTCCATGGTAATGTCCAAAAATACCTCCGTCTCCACCCACACGTTGAAAGAGGGGGAAATTCTGAGAGTTTGGAAACACGCCTCCCAAACCACATCTCTAAACCACTGTAAAATCCTGCTGTTTGCACTACTGACTGCCAGACCTCACATTCCCGTCTTCCTCTTACAGCGTCTCCACTCCAACCTGCAGCTGTATTCGCCTTACTCTTCTGTATTCCTCTGCCTCTTTCTCGTTGTGTTTTATTGATGTATTTATATACTTTATTGAAAGATTGGGCTTTGATTTAAACAGAACACTAAGCTTTTTCATTGGCCTGGCATTTCAGTCAAATACAGGATCTATTTTCATCATCCAATAAAGGATACAATAAATGAGACAAAAGACATACAATACTATAAAACTAATAATACTGTAGTTTATTTTTCCACCAAAATACGATATACATGTGAAGATGCTTTAACAGTGCTGATACTTCTAGAATATTGTTGGGCATTCAGCCAATCAGATTCAAGAACCAGAAAGAAGTGTTTTATTATGCTGCTGGTTTGGTTTGGCTGCCATGTCATCCTCTCTGAGTATATAGCATAGTTTCTCTGAGTCATGTAGAGTCTCTCTCTCTGTCTCTTTCTCTCTATCTAAAGAATCTGCGGGGCTGGCAGTCTGTTTGGTTTGACCCCCCTCCAACACAAACACAGGGCTGTTTGAGCTCAAGGCAGCAGTGCTCTATTGTTACCCAGCAGTGCTTTATTCTGCGGGGCCCTTCTCCACCCTCTGGCTTCCTTTTAATGACTCTGCTCACGAGTTTCACTTTTACACATTCTAATATTAGTGTACATCGGACTCAGTTTTAAAGAGAAAGATACTTATCGGAACTGTGCTGTTTCCAAGGTTTTTTTTTCCCAAATAATTGAAGTCTCTATTTTTCTAAATTATTCCAAGACAAGATTGATTGTTCTTTAGTAATAATGATAATTATATATATTAGTTGTATATGTACACACATATTTTATTCTTTTTGACCAGAAATGGCACAGGCTTTTCCTAAAAGCTAAGACGATATGCAAGAGGCATCATTGTGGGGAAAATAATATTAAATATGTCTTAGCTTTTATTTAGATTTGAAGTGTCTTGTCCAAAGTCATTCATACCCTTCTCAATAATTAATAGAAAAGCCTTTATTGGCTATTTCAACAACCAAGTGATTGCTATAATTGCTGGGTAGCTTTTTGCATGTCTCCGCTGGTATTTTTGCACATTCATTTTAGCAATAAGCTGCACCTCTCTCAGGTTGGAGGGTCTACTAGTAATAATCCTTATCTTTAGCTTTCTCTACAAATTCTCAATTGGATTTAAGTCAGGACTCTGGCTGGGCCACTGCAAAATATTATTATTCTTGCCATTTCCTCACCACTTTTCCTGTGTGTTTTGGGTATTGTCTTTGCTGAAATGTCCACAGGTGACCAAGGCCAAGATTCTAATAATGTTATAAACTTTAATTGTTTTTGTTTGCTCTTCTTAATGTGGTAATCTTTCTCACTTTTGCATCATTGTAGTAATTAAAGCCATCAGGCAGTCATAAATCAGAGCAGCAATGTTTCAAACCATGGTATTAACAGTTGCATCACAACATTTTCCCAACATTACAAGGCTGTTCAAGAGTTTGTTGTTAGACCTTTACATTTAGAAACGTATTTACATTTTATGTCCCTTTAGATTGAGTCTTTTTTTTTTATTAAGACCTTATAAATATCTTTTAGAAGTCAAGAAATTAAAAAAGCCATAAAACATGCACAAACTCTTTATTTTCTGTAATAGTTGTCTGTTTATCACTATAATAGTTTACCCAATAAAGTCACTGCTTGTTATCAGTGACACTGTAACAATAAGTGTACTTTAAAAATGTACGTTTTGTATAAGATGTTTTGTGTGGTGTGACATTTCAGTTTTCTATGAGTTTTTGTTGTGGAGAGGGCCTGGTGGGGATATGGTGTCAAAGGTCATTCTAAAGCTACTGACAGTAGTGTGTCTGACAGGGAAGAGTAGTGTTTGCAGAGCTGGAGTCTTTCCAAGATCATTATGATGGCTAGACAGCACTGAGTTGACAAGACTTGGACGAGAGTCTGCATAATTTATGATGTATCCATAGACACATTTCATATGGATGCAAAACATCCAATAAATGGGGTAAACAAGTATTGCACAAATAAATGAATGACACAATCAGTGTTTGTGAAGCAATAAGGTTTTTTTCATTTGTAAAGCACTTGTCACAATTAACATTCATATTTAATGAGTTTATATAGTTCATCTTATAAATAATCAAATTATTCTGATTGTTTTAAGACTTAAGACTTTTAATTTTACTTTAAAAACAATAAAAATATAATTGTTTTACATAAATAATTTTATTACATGACCATTACCAATGCTAAATTAGTGTATTTAATTATGTATATGTTTTATAGGTATTACTAATCCCAAACAGCCCAAGGAATCACCCAAGAACTTCACCTTTGACTATTCATATTGGTCACACAGCTCGGTAAGTCTCTGAATATTTCATGTCGGAAATGCTTCAATTATAAAAACTTCATTACTTTTTTCTTGTATGCTGCTTATGAGATAATTTCTCCCCTTAAGTAAGCCTTGCATGCCTCCCAAGTAGTCTTTAGTGAAACTTCTGGAGAGAGATTTGTAGAGATAAATAGATCAATACGATCATTAATAACTGCTATAAACTCAGGATTTAGTAGTAAGGAGTTAAAACGCCAAGGTGGCCTAGACATTAAAAAGCCTGGAAGAGCCAGATCAAATGTAACAGCGGCATGATCTGAAATTACAATAGTATTACAAACACATGAACTAATCAATGGAAGCAAATTATTATCAACCAAAAAAAATAATTTATACAGGAAAAAGAGTGATGGACAGGAGAAAAGAACGAGAATTTTTTTGTATTCGGATTTAAAAAGCGCCAAACATCAGAAACAGCATATTGCTGCATAGAAAGCTGAATGATCCTACTAGATTTAGACTGTGTGTCTGGACGATGAGCGGTCTAGAAGAGGGTCTAAACAACAATTAAAATCTCCACCTGGAATTAGTTGGTTTGAATGTAAATCAGGGAGGGAAAACTAAATTTTTTTGAAAAATGCATCATCATCCTAATTACAGGGCTCGAAATTGCGACCACTTTGGTCGCATATGCGCCCGAAAATTTATCTATGCGACCTCATAATATATTTGGGCGCATTAGTGCGACTGCAGATAATGGTTGTAGTGCGACCTGTTTTGATTTTTTTTGTAAAAACGTGCTGAATCGCTCTTCCCTGCCTCTATATTGGTTCATATTAGCTGTCATTCACTCAAGGTATTGCGCTGTCAGATGACAGGGAAGGAGCTTTTATGACCACGGGAAATGCAAACGGCTGAAGAGTAAAAACTTAAAGCGCACAGGTTTATAAACCCCACCTAAAGTTGAGGCGCAGATGAAAGCGATCATGACACGTCACGTGGTGAATAATGATCCGCCAGCTGTGATCAATCGAGTACGCGCTTCTTGGAGAAGGCGCCCGAATCTCCATGCGTTGCATTGACTGCGTGTTCAGCGTCCGCTAAAAGTCAAATCTAATACTGTACATATCATCGCCAAAGAAGCTCGCCTTTACTAAGTTTACACTGTAACTGCGGCTCATAACAAAGACCGGTATTGCGCCGATGGTTAGCGCAAGAATCCTGCTCTGCCTGCTCATAAATTGGGTCGACTGACTCGCCTGCTTTTCCACTAACACAGAAAAATGAAGATCATCTCAGACTGAACCTTTAAATTGACACAAACTGAAACCAAAACTTTTAAAGAGTGATAGAAGTGAGACTTTACTTACTTTCTTTTGTCTATTCTTTTTTGAGGTGTATATTATTTTTATATTTATTTACTGATGACTGCATTCAATTAAATGATGAAAGCTGCAAAGATTTATTATAATCTTTTGTTTGTTTTGTTGCAGAAATATTATTTATTCAATTGACATGCATATAAAACAGCAGTACAAAATCAATATTTCTTACTGCAATGCTTCATTTTTGTTTGATGCAAACTATTCAATTATTTTTCATAAAGGAACAGACTTTTTATAGCAGATAACCTACATTCATGCACATTCAAGGCAGTATCATAATGAGAAATGGAATTCATTGTTACTATTATTGTCATTTTTTATCATCATTAATATTCTATGGCCTAATTATTAGACATTCATTTTGGAATTATTGCACACAAATATCAATGTCTTCGCAGCATAAGTTAGATAGTTGTTTCTGGTTTTTGTCAGTCCTATTAATGTTGTTTTAAAATACAATAAATCCATTAAAAAACAATTTGCAGGGGTGCTCATTTATTTTTGGTGGGTGCTCCTAAAGTTTTTCTGGTGCTACCAAGTAAAAAAGTTAATTTCGAGCCCTGTAATTAGGTCCATATCCATTAGCCAAAACCAAGCAAGCTCCGTTTATTTGTCCTCCAGAATAATAAAATGCCCATTAGGATCCGAAATAACCTCAGAGACAGAAAAGGGAATCGATTTGTGGATGAGAATAGCTACACCTCGGTTAATTATATAAACTTGTCAGTATCACTAGTTTTGTTTTTTGTACAGCGATTTAAAGCAGATTTATCGAAATATTCACTGTGATAAAAAGTCAAACCATAATGGACTCCATATCCTTGTATAATAGATATAAAGGCCAAAGTCTAAAGACTATTCATCTCAACACAGTTGAAAACACACTGTTTTTCAGGAAGAAGACCCATCCTTTGCATCTCAGAGGAAGGTTTATCAGGACATCGGCGAGGAGATGCTGCTTCATGCTTTTGAGGGTTATAATGTGTGTATCTTCGCTTATGGACAGACGGGAGCAGGGAAATCTTACACAATGATGGGAAAACAGGATCCAGGACAGCAAGGCATTATTCCACAGGTATGAAGATTAAAAATCTAAAGCTAAATTTGAACAGTGCACAAACGATAACATGCATCACAGTGTGGACAAGCATTTTTTAAAAACAAAAGAGGGAAAAACTTAATAAAAACACCAGTGCAGGTGTGGACATGACATTAAAAATTGTGCTTTTAGTCCAAATGAACCAATGTGTTTAGGACCAAATGAACTGAACCACAGGTGTGAAGCACCCAAAAAGATGACATGCACACCGCTGGGTAAATTAGAGGCTACTTGACAACCCATGTCGCTATGACA